>NC_081166.1:607500-750000 GCF_012432095.1 Onychostoma macrolepis | reverse complement strand
TTTCTTCAAAAACTCTGTCTAGAAAGGGTAATATTTTATGTATTTGAGGTCTGAGATGTGGGAACGGTGAAGAGAGAGAGAGAGAGGGCAAACATTTAGTATTTTAGGTCAGCGTTGCCGTCAATATCATCTTAAATAGCCTGCATAGTACTTCATCTTTTATAACATGGGATTTTGACCAAATATGTGTCCCTGCAGCACAGAAGCAGTCATAAGCAGCACAGCTATATTTGTAGCAATAGCCAACAATACATTGTATGGGTCAAAATTATCAGTTTTCTTTTACGCCAAAAATCATGTTCCATGAAGATATTTTGTAAATTTCCTACCGTAAATATATCAAAACTTCATTTTTGATTAGTAATATGCATTGCTAAGAACTTCATTTGAACAACTTTAAAGGTGATTTTCTCAATATTTAGATTTTTTTGCTCCCTCAGATTAATACCCTCAAATTATCATAACAAACCATACATCAATGGAAAGATTATTTATTCAGGTTTCATATGATGTATAAATCTCAATTTCACAAAATTGACCCTTATGACTGGTTTTGTGTTCATGATTTTTGTAAAATGTTGCAACAAGATGTTACAGTTTTGGACATACAAATACTTTAAAGTAACTACAAATGAGCATGTAAAGCAAATTGCGTCCTTCTCACCTGTTTGCATCTCTGAGTAATGAATTTATGTGTTCAGTCAGCTTGCTGCTGAAGTGTGTTTGTCGTTCCTGTGTGTCTGATCTGATCTGGTCTTCTCTTTCAGGTTATGATAAAGCTGCTGCTATTGCAAAGACGGCGCACAAAGAGGGCTCGACTCTGAAAGCCACGGCCGTCAAGCTGGGCTTCCTGACAGAGGAGCAGTTTGAGCAGTGGGTGCGACCGCAGGACATGCTGGGACCCAAATAGAGCAGAACCGCGGGACGCCCAGCTAAAGGTCACGGGAACGATGCCTTTGTACAATAAAACACCCGTTTCATTCAAATGCATTGGTCCTGTGCGTCTGAGAATGTGTGGTTTCTCTCAGTCTCTGCACACTTTCAGACAGCGGTCGTGACGGACATTAAAGTTCATCGTGTAACACGAGATCGTCAGTAACATCTGCTGATGTGTGCACTTACATTTATTCATTTGACAGACGCTGTGTTTTCAGGGTTTAATATGTGATCAGTGTTTGTGCTCCCTGTCGACGCATCGGAAAATCTCACAGAAATATATCCATCCCCAAATCAAGAGTGTGAAATAATGGAAAAAATGTTGGTTTGTGTGAGTGTAATTTTTGAGTGTAATTAAGTTTTCTTTTCTAAATGGCCTCTAAGTCATCCTGTATATATATATATATATATATAGCATATTTCAGACACAATGCTAATTCAAAGTGATTCACAGAATTAAAAAAAAAAAGAATTAAAAAGCAAAAATAAAATATTAAAATAAAAATATAAAGGTTCATAAACAATTAAGAAAATAAAACATATGTATACATATATAAAAATATATATTTGTCTATACCTACGTATATATTGCTCACAGAAGCACATTTACTTGCTGCTGGGTGAGTCTCACTAAACCAGTTAAGAAGATTCTAATTATATTTCACTTCAAAATCAAAAGAAAAATTACATTTTGCATGAGGAAAAAGCTTTTTTTTTTACATAGCGACAATGTATTTGTCCTTTTCCCCAATATTCTCTGTAATATAAAGAAAAATAATATTTTTTTTGCATTTCCTTTCATTACTAAATTACTATTATAAAGGTGAATATTTTAAAATGAGTTATATTTGCATTTTAGTTAAACGTTTGGAATTTTTATGTGTTTTTGTTATTATTAGTATTTGATGTCTTTATAGTTTTTATTGATTTTATTTATAGTTTTAGTTATTTTAGTACATCGTTAAACTAAATGAAAATGAGAAGTGTTGCTTTGGCAACTAAAATCTAAAGTAAAGTAGCTTTTTAGTTAGCTTTTTTTTTTTTCCTTTAGTTTTATTCATTATTCATTTTTTCTTGCACTTAATAAGAGTATATGCAGTATATATTTCTGGTTTTTACTACATGACTCCTGGGGTATCCCTTCAAGCAAGAAAAACAAGGGAGTAAAAGGCTATATGCAGAATCTTCATAATCTCAACCTTCACCCCTTGCCAAAATGTAAATATTTTCAGACATTCCCAAAATATAATTAGCATTTATTATTGTATTTTATTTTTGGTTAACTATAATAACCCCCAGGTTTCCTCTGTGAAGCGCTGATGATGATGAAGATCTTCCTGAACTCATCTCTGGCATTTCACCTGCTCTTCTGCTTCCTGACTGGCATGTTAATGTCTGTGTGAGTTCATTCCCAGCATGCCGCGGGGCGGCGGGGGTCAGAGCGGCATATGGTCGCGACAGGAGAGAAGCTCCTTCAGGAGACGCGTTACCTAGAGACGCAGGAGAGAGGCGAGTGACATGTGGCGGCTCCGCAGGCTCCAGATCAGTGTATAATGAGACACAGCTGCTCATCTGACCACACTCAGCAGACCGGGGCTAGTTGTCACAAGGGGAAGTGGTCACACGGTTGTATCTCAGTAAATCCAGTTACACAAACAGCGGTTTTGTATATTGGTTTTAAAGCTGTCTTGTTACAATCTCAGTACAGAATCTGTCACTGGAGCTGTACCTTTTTAAAAGGCACACTTTTGTACCTTTTATGTGTACTTTAAGATACAAATATACACTCTTTAGGTTCAAAGGTGTACTTTTGAAATGGTACCATTTGTACCTTTTTTTCTGAGAGTGTAGAATATTTTGTGAATATTGCTATCCTCCAAACTAACAGTCCAATATCATCATATTTTATTTATTTCTGTCACTTATTTGATTTATTCATATATTTTTTGTGAATTTGAGACACTGTTGTTATTGTTAACTAAAACTAAAAGTATTTAAAATCATTTTCAGTAATTGAAATAAAATATAAATATTACTTGAAAAACAAGTAATGTTTTATTTTCAAAAAGTTGAAATGACTAAAACTGAAATAAAAATTAAAGCTATATTTTTTAATTTTTACATTTTTTAAATCTAAAAATGAAAAGCACATTACAACATTACTAAAACTTAAACTGAAATAAAAATAAAAATAAATGATGGTTCAAAATTTTTTTTAAGTAAGTTTTTTTAAGTAAGTTTTACAAAAAAAAAAATAAGAATTCACTTTTCTACTTTAAAATTTAATGTTTAATGTTACTTGCCATTTCTTTGTAATTATTTGTGAAATTTACTAGCAATTTTTTCCCCAGTGTATAATAGTATATAAATAATACAACAATATTTGGTTTGAGATCTTGAATAAAGAACAAAACACAATAAAACTTCCCTGACATCGAGAGTCATCCACAGCTTGAACTGTGATGTATTTTTCATAAATGTCAGATCGGGGCATGTTGTCCTGTTTACAGTCTTTTAATTTATACAGTTTTTAATGACAATTTCTGCTGGCCAAAACATTGGAGCGATATTTGTCCTGTTTCTTGAATTGTTTGCACTTCATAGCTGTTTTACTGATTCAATTCTGCTGATAGTAGGTTGTTTAGTGGCCCATTGTGACAACATGCCCCACTATAGCTCAACATTTGTTCAAACGGCTGTATATTTTTATTGTACCATAAAGATAGGGTTTTATTGTAGTCGAGACCCACCCTGAGAAATATTCACTGGAGTAAAAGAGTGACAACTTGCCCCTACTTATATTAAATATAAAAAATCTGCTATTGATTTATCACTAATAGAATGATGTTTTGTAAGTGACTGCAGGTGCTGAACACACAGATGCCAGAGGCAGATATTGACTGACTTCTGCTAATGAGATTCAATCATCTCTTACAGAAAACTAATGAACGTTACCCGAGACGAGCAAATGTCAGAGCTGCGGTTCATGAGTGAAGCTCAACGCTGACCTATAGTTTCCATATGGAGAGAACTCCAGATAAATGAACATTTATACACACAGACCGGCTGTTAAAGTTTATTTCTGGAGCAGAATCGATCTGCATATCGTCTCTTGCAGCCCTTTAGTGTCCATTTCACATTAGTCGGACGATGCTGTAAGACTCTTTTGCGTTAAGTATGTTTTAAGGTTCGGTGAGTAGGCTATTAAGTAAATAAAACTTTACTTACATCACATTTTAAAAATGAAGCTGGATTTCTGAGATGATGTGGTTTATAATCGTTGAGACTACAACAGTTGATGGAACAGTTCATACAAAAATGAAAATGTGTTCACTCTCAGTTCATCCGAGATGAGTGTGTTTCTTCATCAGATTTGGAGGAATGTCTTGGAGTGAATGGGTGCCGTCAGAACGGGAGTCCAAACAGCTGATAAAAACATCACAATAATTCACACCACTCCAGTATTTCACATATTTTAGACATTAAAAATGTCTTAATGCTGGATTAGTTTCAGCTTTTGTCTTCTCCAGATGTTAACTGATGGACTGGAGTGCTGTTTGGACTCTCATTCTGACGGCACCCATTCACTCCAAGACATTCCTCCAAATCTGATGAAGAAACACACTCACCCTGATCTCAGATGAACTGAGGGTGAACACATTTACAGCAGATTTTCTCTCATTTTTGGGTCACTATTCATTTAAACCCAACGCTGATGGACTGTGAGTGAAGAAACATATTTAACATTTCCGTCATTTGATGAAAACATTAGTGTGATGGTGTGTTTGTCCTGTGTGCTGTAAACATGTTGCATGTAATGAGCAGCTCTGTGAAGAGCAGTAACCTTCTCTCAAACCCCGCGGGTGTTCATTATTATCTGCTGCAGTTTTCTCGCCCTTTTATTGCAATAAACAGTCTGATTAGACTGCCTTCTCCTAATATATGACATTAGAGGATTGCTGTGCCCTCTGTTATATTAGAGTGTGTTATATAATACTAAACAATTTAGACTGTGTTCTGAGTTAGAAAAGCTTGTATTTTCTATCAGTGGTTTTTTATATTATATCAAACATTTAGTTAAGACTTTCTAGAATAATATTGGTGAATTCTGGCTTAAACTAAAACCCAATATGATTAAATGTTTGCTGTTGATTAACGGTTGAACAGAATAAAGTCAGGCTAAGAAAAGGTTGATTTTATTTGAAAGGTTGAATTGTATTTTTCATAAATGTCAAATCGGGGTAAGTTGTCACATGTGTTTTAAATGTTAGTTACATTTCCTTTTAGCCAAAAACAATGTTATCTGTGCCATTTAGCTTACATTTTACAGCTTTATGAATTATTTAGTACTTTATGATTGTTAGACTTTCAAAAATAGCATTTTTCATAGGTAGGCTACATAGTTCAATGTGCTTTAAAAAAAGAAATATAAGACATATAGCTAAAAATAAACGTATAAAAATAATTTAAGAACATAAAAATGAATAAGGAAAGAAAATAAAACTACAATAAAATTCGTTATACGAAATAATGCAGTGCAGTATAGTCCTGTGCATGCATGCACTTAAGAATTATTTTTCATAGTAGTAAATAAAACGATTTTTGGAGTACGTTTTACAAGAAAATACTATTTCAGTTTTTGTAATTAAAAAATTCACTGTTATTTGCGGTTTATTTGTAATTGTTTGTGAAATTGTATTGCTGTTTCTGTACAAGTAGATTAAAAATAGCCTACAAAAAAAAAATACTAAATTACACATAATAAACAGTCTAGCGCAGAATAATAACTGCAAATGATCATATTGTGTGTGCACTGTGCAGTGTAATGTAATGAAATGTGTGACGCGGAGCGCGCTCTCGTGGACAGCGGGAGCGCGCGTGTGATTGGCCGCGGACCCTGCGCGTTCACGATCTAGTTGTGAGATTTGCGCGCCGCCGCTCGCTGGAGGAGAGGAAAGCGATAGTTGTCACACCGAGGGGCAAATAACTCACCGTTTCCAATGAATAACTGCCCCTTCAGCGCGACCGCCAGCTGACGCACTGCCCTGCGCGAACCCACGCGGACGGAGGAGCGACGCGGCGCGATCGTGCGAGGTAAACGCGTGTTTATTCCTTCCTCTCATCCGTCAAAGTGCGTCGCGTCCTCAGTCATCTCCTCCAGGCCGCGCGTCGAGGCGCGTTGTGTGTCTGTCTGTCTGTCTGTGTGTGTGTGTGTGTGTGTGTGTGTGTGTCTCTCTCTCTCTCTCTGTGTGTGTGTGTGTGTGTGTGTCTCTCTCTCTCTCTCTCTCTCTCTCTCTCTGTGTGTGTGTGTGTGTGTGTGTGTGTGTCTCTCTGTGTCTCTCTCTCTCTCTCTCTCTGTGTGTGTGTGTGTGTCTCTCTGTGTCTCTCTCTCTCTCTCTCTCTCTCTCTCTGTGTGTGTGTGTGTGTGTGTGTGGAGGTATTACTGAGCGACTCCATCATCATCATCACATCGGTGAGATTCCGAGATCTTCATTCCGTGAATGTCTTCATCAGGATCTGGTGTTATTATGTATTCATAAAAGCTGTAGCATCTCTGTCTGTCTCTCTGTCATTATCTAATTATCTATCTGTCTGTCTGTCTCTGTTATTGTTTATATTTATCATGTGATCTATATCTATCTATCTATCTATCTATCTATCTATCTGTCTATCTGTCTGTCTGTCTGTCTGTCTGTCTGTCTGTCGTTCATTGTTGTTTGTCATTCATTGTTTCTATTTATTGTTCTGTCTCTCTATCCATCCATTGTTCTCTGGTTCTATCTATCCGTCTGTCTGTCTGTCTGTCTGTCTGTCTGTCTGTCTATCTGTCTGTTTGTCATTGTTTATATTTATCATGTTATCTATCTATCTATCTATCTATCTATCTATCTATCTATCTATCTATCTATCTATCTATCTGTCTATCTGTCTGTCTGTCTGTCTGTCTGTCTGTCATTGTTTGTATTTATCATGCTATCCATCTATCTGTCTGTCATTGTTTATATCTATATCTGTCTGTCTATCTATCTATCTATCTATCTATCTATCTATCTATCTATCTATCTATCTATCTATCTATCTATCTATCTATCTATCTATCTATCTATCTATCTATCTATCTGTCTGTCTGTCTGTCATTGTTTGTATCTATCTATCTATCTGTCTATCTGTCTGTCTGTCTGTCTATCTATCTATCTATCTATCTATCTGTCTGTCTGTCTGTCATTGTTTCTATCTATCTATCTATCTATCTATCTATCTATCTATCTATCTATCTATCTATCTATCTATCTATCTATCTATCTATCTATCTATCTGTCTGTCATTGTTTATATTTATCATCTATCTATGTATCTGTCTATCTATCTATCTATCTATCTATCTATCTATCTATCTATCTGTCTATCTGTCTATCTGTCTGTCTGTCTGTCTGTCTGTCTGTCATTGTTTGTATTTATCATGCTATCTATCTATCTATCTATCTATCTATCTATCTATCTATCTATCTATCTATCTATCTATCTATCTATCTATCTATCTATCTATCTATCTATCTATCTATCTATCTATCTATCTATCTGTCTGTCTGTCTGTCTGTCTGTCATTGTTTGTATCTATCTATCTATCTATCTGTCTGTCTGTCTGTCTGTCTGTCTGTCTGTCTGTCTGTCTGTCTGTCTGTCATTGTTTCTATCTATCTATCTATCTATCTATCTATCTATCTATCTATCTATCTATCTATCTATCTATCTATCTATCTATCTATCTATCTATCTATCTATCTATCTATCTATCTGTCTGTCTGTCATTGTTTATATTTATCATGCTATCTATGTATCTGTCTATCTATCTATCTATCTATCTATCTATCTATCTATCTATCTATCTATCTATCTATCTATCTATCTATCTATCTATCTATCTATCTGTCGTTCTGACGTTCATTGTTTCTATTTATTGTTCTGTCAGTCTCTCTATCCATCCATTGTTCTCTGGTTCTAGCTGTCTGTCTGTAATCCGTCTCTCTCTCTCTGTCTGTGGTTCAGGAGTATCCGTTCCTCTGCTGCAGTATGGCTCAGCCGAGCTCGTGCGCTCAGAGCAGTAACGGTGTGGCCGACGAGTCTCCCAACATGCTGGTCTACAGGAAAGTAAGTGGATCCATCATCTCCTGACATGAACAGTCCTGCTCACTCAGCGTTAGATCGCTCCGCTCACTCCATATCGATGTGCACTGATTCAATTTCAGCAGCTGTCGGTCTTTTTGATGCTCAGTCAGGACGTGTGTGTTGGCGTTTCATGAACCGTTTGACACCATGAGTTCTCACCAGTGTTCAGTGACGATAAAGCAGGACTAAAGCTGCTCAATCTACTTCAGTTTGAAGCTGTTTGTGTTTTATAATAACTTCATGCATCATGCAATGAAATGTAAGAATTACTCCTCATTAGTAACAGGCTTCATCTCAGCATGCTTTGAACTCGTTTTGGTTTTGAAACACAAAGCTGGAGTTTGTAGGTGTGATTTCAGATGTGCAGATGTTGCATTGATGTCTCACTCAGAGCTGCTGTCATCCTCACAGATGGACGTGAAATCGTGTTTGAGCTGAGAGACTCTGACAGCTGCCATGTTTCACGATGGTGTGTTGTTATACTGCTAGTTGTGTTCCACTAATTTGATTGGAAGTGTGACAGTTCCAGGATATATCGGATAACGTCAGGTTTTGGTGTCTTTTTGAATTATTTTTATTGATTAACTCTTGTGCTGTGCTGTGCTGGATGTCCTTACCTGATTTAGTGTTCCTTATCAAAAATGACTGGCTTTTAAAAAATTGCTTGTAAATCTCTCATTATGCTGTATTCTCTCCAGATCTCGGATTCAGTCTTTTTACGGGTTTTGTATTTCTTTTTGGAGTTGATTTATCGTAGGCCTCATCAATCTGAGCTTATGCACCAGTTTTGGTGTGAATTTTGTGAATAATTTTAGCAATATTCACTTAAAAAGTGAGGTGAATGAGCTCAGATCAATGAGGCCTACAGTCAGTCAGCTCCGTAAAACAATATAAAACCTGTGCTAACTGAAAGAAAATAAGTTGATAAAAAGATTGAACTCAAGATTTGGTAATAATATAGCGTAATGACACATTTTGTAGGCTGATCATTTTTGACACAACAAGTGAAACCATGTAGGGAAATTTTTATTTTAATTTTTTTGGTAAGTTGTTATACCCTGTGTGAGTGAAGACAGTAACTTTTAGTCCAATTTGATAACATAATGATAATAATAACCTTTATTTTATATTGCACCTTTATTGTAGCTTCTCAAGGAACTTTACACAGTAAAATAGAAGAATAAAAAAATACAAAGCAAAAATGGGTAAAACAATCAAATAAAAGGTAACCTAAAAAAAGATAAGCACAAACTGTAACACGTTACAATAAAGTCTCATTACTTAATGCATTAAATAACTAACTACCAATGAACAATTTTGGTTCAGTATTTATTAATCTTTTTTTATGTTAGTTTATGTTAGCTCTGGTCTGTTAAATAATACTAACAAATGCAACTTTTGATTAAGATTAATAAATGCTTTAGAAGTATTTTTCATTGTTAGTTCATGTTGATTAATGTAGTTAACAAATGGAACCATATTGTAAAATAAAATATCTTGCAATATTGTGTCTGAAACATCAGTAACTTGATATTAGGCAACATTAAATAAATTTGTTGCGGTGAACATTCCTGATATTGTTCTGCAAGAATTATTATTCCAAGCATTATTCTGTATATTAGCTTAACTTCAAGTTTAAAGAAATGGTTATTTTCATAATCTTTCATCAAAAAGGAGGAGTACGGACGAGGACTTTTAAGAGGCTTAAGAGTTTCTTTAGCAGCGGAGAAAATGGACTAAACATGACGAGGGAGAAGAGATGTGTTGCACACAATGCATGACAGTGAGTTAATAAGACGCTACACATTAGCTCGTGCAGGAATCATGTTTGTGACCGATCTTATTAGAGACACGCTAACATCTCTGACACCGTGCAGAAATGCCATAGCGCCAGAAATGGACGTAATCACTACATTAACTACATTAACATATTTGGCAACTGGAAAAATGCAACTATGCAGAAGCGATGATTTGGGTCTGTTACAGCACTTTCAGAACCTTATTGTGTCGCTGTTCATTTCCTATAAAATACGTTAAGTATGACAGCATGGTAAATAAAAGATAAAGAATATATATATATATACATATATAATGTATGTGTGTGTGTGTGTGAGAGAGAGTGTACAGTAAAACAGGAAACATCACGCCTGTAATTTCAAAGTGAAGGCTTAAAATAAACCCTACTCTTAAAAGCGCTCTTTTATTTCCTTCTTGGACAACCAACCAATCACAGTCTTCAAAACACTGTGTCATAGCTAGCAACGGGGTCAGCCCCGCCTCCTCACTGAGATAAAAGTTTTTGCCTTTTTCTCGCTCAGAGTTGCTCTCAGATTGGTCCTGAATCACTTTTAAGCTAAGACTCCTAGTTAGAAAATTTCAAGCTAAATTAGGAGCTCTCTGAGAGGATTCTTAGAGTCTTTAAGAATACGGGCCCAGGTCTGTAACATAAAAGGGATGTCTTAGAGAGGCTGAGTCTTTCAGAAGTAAAGATGGGCAGAGGCTCTCCAACACGGTCCAGAAGCGCCGTCGTGTGCTGTGGGCCAAGGCTGATTTAAAATGGACTGTTTCAAAGTGGACAAGTGTTCTATGGTCAGACGAGTCCAAATTTGACATTCTTGTTGTAAATCACGGACGCCGTGTCCTCTGAGCTGAAGAGGAGGGAGATCTTCCAGCGTGTCATCAGCGTTCAGTTCAAAAGCCAGCATCTCTGATGGTGTGGGTGTGCATAAATGCATACGGTATGGGCAGCTTGCATGTTTCGGAAGGCACTGTGAATGCTGAAAGGTATATAAAGGTTTTAGAGCAACATATGCTCCCCTCCAGATGACGTGTATTTCAGCAGGACAATGCAAAACCACATACTGCAGCTATTACAACAGCATGGCTTCGTAGTAGAAGAGTCCGGCTGCTGAATTGGCCTGCAGTCCAGATCTTTCACCTATAGACAACATTTGGCACATCATTAAACGAAAAATACGTCAAAGATGACCACGAACTCTTCAACAGCTGGAAACCAGTATCAGGCAAGAATGGGACCAAATTCCAACACCACAACTCCAGAAACTCATAACCTCGATGCCCAGACGTCTTCAAACTGTTTTGTAAAGAAGAGGAGGTGCTACACCACGGTAAACATGCCCCGTCCCAACTATTCTGAGACCTGTAGCAGGCATCAACTTTGAAATGAGCTCATTTTGTGCATAAAATTGTAAAATTTCTTCAGTTTAAACATTTGTTATGTTATCTCTGTTCTATTGTGAATAAAATATTGGCTCATGTGATTTGAAAGTCTTTTAGTTTTCACTTCATTCAAATTTAAAAAAACGTCCCAACATTTCCGGAATTCTGGTTGTATAATTCTCACTCAGAAATATTTCTATTATAGAAGTAGATCATGCAAATTTGAAAATTATAGAAATGGGTTGTGCATAGTGTTTCATGTTGAATTGAACTTCTTGTTTACAGACCTATTATATAAAGCCATCATCACACTCGCAGTCACTGATGAATTCCCAGCTTGTCCATTCCCATCAGTGATTTTGGGTTGGTTTGGACGAGGCCTTTGTCTCCTGGTCCTTCCATGCGTCCACTGTCACCGCATCAGATTAACCGTGTGTTCGTTGCGCCGGTCAAACCTTTAGGTCTCTAACTGGTAGAACAATTGGAGGCGACACAAGCGCACCAGCGTGTTTCCCCTGCAGGATGATATTTGGGCTCTTGTGAAGTGTGCTAATGGCTCATCACTGACTCGTGTGTGGGCGAGCGCCTCGTCTGCATTGCCATGTTTGTAGGAGGTTTTGTAAGTACGTTGGTGTGTGTTTTTCTGGTTTGCTTTGCCGTGCAGAAAAGTGAAACTTTGGGCATCAGGCTAGCGCTGCTTCTGAACTCATTTCCACTGCAGGCGTGTTGATGCTGTCATTCAGATGTGTCAGAGATGACAGTGATATGGTCCTTATGCACAAACATCACAACAGTGGCCTCAAATGTATTTGCACACTTAAAATTGTTTGAATGTCCTTGCATGAGAAAAAAGATCAAAATCAAGCCGTTTATTGTAAAGAAAGATGCACAGAAACACTGTTGGGTTTTAGATGCTGAATCAATAGATGTTGAAGATGAAGACAGTATTGTGTGTTTGTGGTTCACTATTCTGAAAAAAAGCTTCAGCTTTCAGTAGTAAGTGCTGTTGACAAAAAGTTAAACTGTACTTGTTTACTTGCACCTGAGAGCGTTGTTTTCATATTTGTATGACTGTATGTCGTTGGTCAAAGAGTGTAGTTGCTGTGCGTGAGAGCTGATTGAGTTTGTGTTTATGATGCATGTACACACACACGTTATGATGAATACGTCCATCCAGAACAGTGAGTGAAAGCTGCACATCATCTCTATTCATCTCCAGTCATGTAAATTTACTGCACAGCAACAGTTTATCAAAATCACACTTATATAGCTGTATCTTTCAATTATGAGGCGTTACTAGTAACCAGCTGTTAATAGTCCTTTTACAGCGCTTTTGGTGCAGCGATGTGGTGCTAACTTCTCATGACTGTATTTATTTTCTGTTAACTACATGAATTCTGCCTGATATATGCCTGATCTACATGGAAATATGCAGATTTCGCATATAGAAAATTAATCATAAAAACACTTATTTTTTATGGACCATCTTCATCTAATATAACTCAACCACACATTCATGCTCAACTCAATAAAGTCTTAACAGGTTTATCCAGTGCTACCTTCGTGTAAATGGTACTAATTGCGAATCACTAGTTGTTTTGACAGAATTCAACTCAGAATAAGGACTGCATCATGTAAAAATGTGGCTTTCTAGTCGATTAGTGAGGTTGGACGGCTTATGTAGATTTTTTTCCTTTTCCAAGCTTGAATATTTTATGTTTCAAAGGGTATGAATTTAGAGACTGAGCTTTACAGAAAGGGGTTTTAGCAGTTTCCACATGCTGACCGTCTGATGTTAACCCTTCCCGAGACACTCCGTCTCTATATTCATCCTTTTAAGCGCTTCTGGAACAGTTCCTTCTACATATTCACCACTTCAGGAATACATGAGGACTGACTCCTGATCGGCTGAGTCATCATTCATCCTGCTGTGATGCTGAAGCTTTTGTGAGGATTTGTTGGGAACTAATTAACTTCAAGTAAAAACTTACAATAACTTACATTTGCTTGACTGCAGTTTAATAAATCAGCGATTCTCAACTGGTTTTGATTCAGGACAGATTTGACTTTTCATATGATATAGGTGACCCAAATTTGTACTGTACAAAAGTGAACAAAAATGTTTTTGATGTTAAAATGTTTTGTTTGAGGATGGGGGCATGAAACTAAAACCATAAAACTATTTTTGTAAATTGAAATAAAATAAACTTAAACTGGAAAAAAAAAAAAAAAAAAAATATATATATATATATATATATATATATATATATATTTATTCATTTTATTTATAATTTTATCTAGTTATCTAGCTAACATTTTCCCATTTTATTTAGTTTATGTTGATGTCAAAACTGTCAAAACACACAAGAAAAATACTAAAACTTTAACCAAATATAAAATGAAAACAGAAAATATAAAAATAAAGTCAAAATATTACTAAAAAACTATATCTCAGTGATACTGAAATAACACTGGTTCATATTGGCATCTGTGTAATATGTGTAACAAGTGACAGACGAATTGGATTAATTAGTTGAACTTCAGCTAAAGTTAAACTATATTCATAATTTTATTATTGTGACCGACCAGTTTACTGTAAAAAAAAAAAAAAAATTAAATGATCAGTAAATCATGGCAACTTTAACTGTAACTCATCAAAATAAGTTTTTTAAATAAGTTATATGAAATTCAACTTGATGTTCGTTTGAATGTAATTTAAGTTGAAATTATTTGTATATAACAACTTGTATAGCGACTGAACTTAAGTTTTTAAGTTGCTATAGGTGGAATTTTTTTACAGTGTTGAGAACCGCTGATATAAACGATGACTTTTAAAGAGTTTAAAGAGTGATGAAAGTGTCTAGTGGAAATGACCCTAAATTAGCTTCAGACGAGTCTCAGCACTGATGAGTCCATTAGAGACAGATCTCTCTTTCTGTTCTGCTTTTCTCCAAACCGTGTGAGGCTACTGGGCTAAACTCTCTGATCTGACCCGCTTTCTCGTGCATTTGTTGTTTCTAGAGATCTGCTCTATATTCAGAGATCTGCGCTCTCAATCTGTGTTTCAGTAGAGCCTCGGGTTTTGAATCTAAAATCATCGTGCAATGGCATTCACAACCTCTTTAGATTTGCTCTGAACTGAAATTCAAATGATATTAGGCAACGGTTTCATTTAGAAATGTCATTAATTGACATTTTAAAAAGGCTCCTTAAAAATGTTAGATTTTCTATCAAATATCAAACTAAAAGAGCTTATATAATTGCTGTATTTGTAATAGTTTTGTAAAAAAATGTATTTTAATTATATAATTTTCTCCATTTATTGAAGTTGTATTGCTATTATGTTCATTTTCAGTTCTGCTACTCTGCATTTGACATGAAATCAGCCTTTGCTGCTGATATGGCATTAAGAAATAAGTTAATTAATTAATGAAATAATAAATGTTGTACTTTTCCATGCATCAGAAAAGCTCGATGAGCGATGTGAGCAGTGCCTGTCGAGTTCAGCTTTAATGTTTTAATTGTATGTGTTGCATTGGGATTTGAGCCAAAACCCCAGAACCACTCGACTTAAATACGACAGACTAAAGTGTTTAAAAAGAGATTTTGCCCGAGGACCTGCCTGTCGCCGGATCTGTTCCTAAAGACCATGAGAGAGCGACGGCTTTCCTCTGGGATTCACTTAGTTGCCATTTAATAAACACATTACCCCGAGTGACTTACGGAAGCTATTTACAGCCGCTCTGAAGCTCTGCGATCATTTCTGCAGACCTTATTCTACAGCAGCTCACTTCTGTGTGACGGCAAAGACTCAAGAAGCCTTTCTGATGATTAAAACAGTTGTGCTGCTTAATTTTTATGCAGAAACCATGATATACTACCATTCATATCTTTGGGGTGTGTGTGTTTAACATTTATAATGTTATAAAAGATTTCTATGTGAAATAAATGCTGTTCTTTTGAACTTTCTATTCATCTGTGAATCCTGAAAATTAAAATGCATCACGGTTTCCAGAAAAATATTGTGCATCACGACTGTTTCCAACATTGATAATAATCAGAAATGTTTGTTGAGCAGCAAATCAGCATATTAGAATGATTTCTGAAGATCATGTGACTGGAGTAATGATGCTGAAAATTCAGCTGCGCATCGTAGGAATAAATTACAGTTTACAAATCAAACCAGAATGATTTTCATTCTTCTGCTGAACTCTTGTGTCTGTTTTAGATGAACTGTGTGTTTAAGTCACGAGTCCTGCAGGTTTATCGCTCAGGTCTCGTGTTGTGAGAGGATTGTCGCTGCGGTTAATGATTTATCGGTCGATGGGAGATTACTGACAGAGCTTCATTTACAAATTCATAATGTCCCAAGAGGCAAATGTGAAAGTACTAACAACCGATTAGTTGAATCAGGACACACGGCGCTTCCACAAGACAGAATTTAACAGTATGTTTCAATGAATCAACATTTCACACCATAATCCTAAGAAAGAAAAAATTATTTTGCATAAAAACATTCTATTTATAGGACCATCAGTAGTGCATTTTTACTGTTTGTAATTCTCATTGTAATTTTACACAAAGTCTTTTCTGCTCACCAAGGCTGCATTTATTTAATCAAAAATACAGTAAAAACAGTGAAATATTATTACAATTTAAAATAACTGATTTCTATGTGAATCTATTGTAAGACGTAATTTATTCCTGTGATCAAAGCTGAATTTTCAGCAGCATTATTCCGGTTTGATCCAATAAATGCAGCCTTGGTGAGCAGAACATTTTTTTAAAATCCTAATTATTCCAAAATTTTGACCAAGGTTATTATAGTTACCTGAAACTCTAATTAAACAATAAAAAACCCTCACAGCAAAATTACTAAAACTTCAACCAAAATAAAACTGAAATATAAAAATGCTAAGTTACTCAAAATATGAATGAAAACTACAATAGCATCTCAGTGATACTATCACTACCAGTCAAAAGCATTAATGTATCAGCGATAGTGATACTAATATAACTGATTTTGACTGGTAGTATATAAGGATTTCAATGATTTTAAAATCTGAATAAATTACAGGCAGATTCTACTACCTTTAAAATACAGAATTTTTTGCATTACATATGATGAGCGATTTTTCTTGACAGTTTTTATGTAACTGAGGCATTTTTAAGTAGAATGCATTGTGTGTGTTTATGTCAGGTCTTCCTGTGGTTTTTTTGTTGACGGTGTGATGTCCTTGTCTTAATCATGTGTTTGAAGTCATCTCAGCTGAGAGACTCTCACAGTGCTTCAGATCTCTGACCTTCACAATGACCAGATCTGTGTCCAGTTCTCATAATGCTGTCAGCATCAGCAACGTTTGAGAACTTTAGTTCAGAGTAGGGCTGGGCGATATGGTGAAAAATAAAATCTCGATTTTGACATTTTGATTTAAGAACACTACTCTACTATACTATACTATACTATACTATACTACTCTACTATACTATACTATACTATACTATACTATACTATACTACCCAGGTGAAAAACAAGTACACTTCCATAATGTACTTAAAGTGCTCTATTTTCGCGCACTAATTTGTACTTGATATACTAAAAATTATCCTTTAGTACTTCTTAAGATAAACCTAAGATCATCTAAGTGTACTCAACTGTGCTGTTTTGAGACACCATAAATATGAACTAAAATGCACTTTTAACATACTATCTCTGTATTTAAAAAATGTATTTAGTTACCACTTGTAGTGCACTTGAATGTACTCGTGTATGAAAAATGGGTTAAAGTGCACTACAAGTGGTGACAAAAATTTTTTTTTAAATACAGAGTATGTTAAAACTGCATTTTAGTTCATATTTATGGTGTCTTTAGGTATTAAGTACAAAATTAGTGCGTGAAAATAGAGCACTTTAAGTACATTATGGAAGTGTACTTGTTTTTCACCTGGGTATATACTATACTATACTATATGACAAATCATACTACTATACTATATTATAATATAATATATGACAAATTATACTACTATATTATACTATACTATACTATATGACAAATTATACACAAAACTAAATATACACATACTATGCTACAAAGGTATATGCCAAATAGTATTATAACATTGTAAAACTATACTACACTACACTATACTATACTATACGACAAATTATACTACTATACCGTACTATACTATACTATACTATACTACATGAAAAATTATACTATTATACTATGCTAAACTAAATACACATACTATGCCACAAAGATGTATGCAAAATTGTATTATAACATTGTTGAACATTGTAGGACTATACTATACTATACTATAGTCAACTTAAAAATGTAACTGCGACATGATTCAAGTGACATTCTCTTTATTAACCAAAGAAAGTTCTGTTCCAAGTGCAGCACACATGAAGTTCAACATGCTGTAAATGTAAAACAAATTACTTTTAAATATCTTTGCAGAAAAGATGCATGAAATAGAGGGCAAATATTGTATAAACTTGTTTTAACCCTTGTGCGTAAATTTAAAAAAGTTACACTTAGGTCCTTAGACGACAAAAATGTCCGTCAAAAAACAGTCTTAAAAATTTCCACTTTCACTAACATAAATCATTTTACCAACATCAGTCCTGATCATAACTACAAAATATCCATTCATTTTAAGAATTTTAACCCTTTAAACGCCGGTTTGTTTACGTAGTGCCACTGTTGTTTTTTACGAAACAAAAAAACTAGTGCTGTCAAATGATTAATCGCGATTAATTGTTTATTTATTATGTATATATAAATACAAACACGTGCATGTATATATTTAAGAAACATATGTTATGTTTATAGATTTATATTCTTATATTTTATATTATATATAAATATATCATTTATATATAATATAAAATATAAGAATATAAATCTATAAATCTATATACATGTAAATATTTTCAAAATATATACTGTATGTGTGTGTATTTATGTATACATAATACATAACCACAGTACACACACATTTATTATGTGAATTAACACTTTTATTTTGGATGCGTTTAATCGCGATTAATCGTTTGACAGCACTAATAAGAATCCATATTTTTGAACAATTTGTGAAAGTGTGTCACTCCGCTGCGCCGTCATACGCTCACATCGGCCCTTAGCATCAACATATTGTCAGCGTGTCCAATTGTAACATTTGCTAATATTTTTATTCAAAACTGTGATTTAAAATAAATAAAATCATGGCATAACATTACATTCGAATGAATCAATAAAATCAGAAAAATCTCCCAGCTCTAGTTCAGAGTCGCTGTGAGTAAGTCATTGTGTTTCCTCTCCGCCGAGCTGCGCTGGAAAATGCTGATTGATTTTCAGAGATTGAATTCATTATAATTAAATAGATAGCAGGTCGACCCAGACCTCTTCTTAGATTAGTGTCAGGTGTTAATGGATTGGAAAAACGGCCCATAGATCAGTTTAGAGCGTTAATCTGGACTGCATGAGTTTAAATGCATCTTCTGATTCATATCAGAGATTCCTTCAGCCGAGCACCGTCCCTTCATCTGACAGTTTAGTGCACTTAACAACAAATAAAGCAGATACTGACAAGCTGACAATCTGTTAAATAATTAAATATTATTAGTACTTTAAAATGTATCTTTTAGATGACGTTCTGATGAGAACTACAACCATGTCGTATCTGTCATATTTTGGTGTTTTGATTTTGTTTTTGAAAGGAAAAAGGGGTTTAAAAGCAGAAATGTGAAAGGTATCCTAAAATAAAAAAAATTGTGGTCAGTAAGATTTGTAATGTTTTTGAAAGAAGTCTCTTCTGCTCACCAAGGCTGTATTTATTTGGTCAAAAATACTGTGAAAATTGTGAAATATTATTAGAATGTAAAACAGCTGTTTTCTATGTGAATATGTGTTCAACTGTAATTTATTTCTGTGATGCGCAGCTGTATTTTCAGCATCATTACTCCAGTCTTCAGCGTCACATGATCTTCAGAAATCATTCTAATATGCTGATTTGCTGTTCAACAAACATTTCTGATTATTATCAATGTTGAAAACAGTTGTGCTGCACAATATTTTTGTGGAAACTGATGCATTTTATTCTTCAGGATTCACAGATGAACAGAAGTTCAAAAGAACAGCGTTTATTTGAAATAGAAATCATTTGTCACATTATAAATGTCTTTACTGGCACTTTTGATCAATTTAATGCACCCTTGATGAATAAAAGTATTAATTTCTGTCATACTGACCCCAAACTTTTGAACAGTCAATTTCCTTTATCTTAGTTTTCTTTGTAATAA
This sequence comes from Onychostoma macrolepis, assembly GCF_012432095.1. Taxonomy (NCBI): domain Eukaryota; kingdom Metazoa; phylum Chordata; class Actinopteri; order Cypriniformes; family Cyprinidae; genus Onychostoma; species Onychostoma macrolepis. Next base: position 730,404 of record NC_081166.1, on the reverse strand, counting down.
AGCTGAAATATTAGATGCATCCTAAACCATATACCATCTTCTTTGAAGTCTGCAAGAGTAGAATCAGATTTGACCTTACAGTTCTATATGAATTATTACTTTATGCCCAAAGTAAAAAGACTCTCCACCAATATATGTTCTTTCTGACATCAGTTGTTTTATTTCTGTGTTTTCTCCTGTTCGGGGGATCAGAGTGATCTGTAGGCGCTCGCTCTGGGATTTTGTCTGCGGCCGATTTGCAGGACTGGGAATCGCAATCGATTTATGCGAGTAACATTTCTACCGATCGCTTTGAAAAGCGCTTAATCAATACCCTCCGCAGGAGGAATAATACATCAAACGAGGGATATTTTTATTGCCACTCCAGCACAAAGACAGCCATGCATATTCAATCAGAGGAGCGCAAGCAGCCGATTATACGCCGTATTACAGGCTAATAGTATTCTTTGATGAAGCAGGTACATGTTGTCTTTGGGCCGATGAAAGAGCGATCGCACACTTCTGGACTAAAAGCCTGAGGGATGAAGTTTAGAGTTTAGTTTTTGAATACCTCCTGAGAAAATAAGAACAAGAAATTACTGTCACAGATTTTTATCATAATATAGTATTACATAATAAAATATAATATCTAATAAATATAATATAGTATAGGCCCCCTGCATGTTAACAGTGCTATTTTAGTTTTATTAACATACTTTATAGTTTTTATTAATATTTTAAATTGGTTTTTATTTTTATACATGTACGGTCACTATTACAACCTGTCACATAGTGTCAAATGAGGTTATAGGAACAGACACACACACACACACACACACACACACACGCACGAGTGAGCAAAAGAGTGTGTGTGTGTGTGTGAGTACTGTGGTGGGACTGTGGGTGTCGTCTTGTGTTCTGACATTTGCATTTCTCTTCATTCTCAGCGGATTACCCAGCATGCATCGCACTGTGCCGTCAGGAAAACAGAGAAATAGAGAAAATGTGAAAAGTCCTGAGTCACGCTGAGAGCCGAAGTGTCAAATAACCCGCGATCTGGATCTGCAGGATTAGAGTTTGGTGCTACTGTAATGATCGAGCGCTTGGTTTGCAGTAAACGCACAGATGAAGTTTTGCTTTGAAGCTCGGTTTGGTTTATTTGCTGTTTGAGTTTCAGGGTTCAGGGACAGTAGCTGTGTTTACATGCAGCCTAATAATTCATCAATAATCCCACTGATAAATCAAAGAGAATGTGCAAACACATCAGTCAAAAAGAGGAGAAGATTCATGGTTTATAAAACAGATTGTATTCAGTTCAATATTAATTCATCCAGTTGCTGCGTTCTTTGTCTACAGTTACAGTTACAGTATACAGTTACACACAGTTAAGGCCCGTTCACACCAAGGACGATAACTATAAAGATGATAAAGATATAGTTCTAAAAATCGTTCTCAATATTAAAGAATAGCAGAGTACACACCACAACTATAACGATAAAGGCACAGAGGATGATAACTTGAGAGCCAATCAGAATCAATCCTGCTGTAACGAGCTCAAGAATTTAAAGCAGCAGACGCGCGTGTGCTTAGAATATCGTTCGCTGGTGTGGACGCTAATATCGTTATCTTTATAGTTATCTTTATAGTTATCGTTCTTGGTGTGAACTGGGATTTACACTATAATACACTATAAAGTTATACACAGTTACACTATAATACACTATACAGTTACACACAATTAAACTATAGCACACTATACAGTTACACAGTTACACTATAATACACTACAGTTACGCACTGTTATACTATAGGACACTATACAGTTACAGTATAATACACTATACAGTTACACACAATTAAACTATAGGACACTATACAGTTACACACAGTTACACTATAATACACTATACAGTTACGCACTGTTATACTATAGGACACTATACAGTTACACTATAATACACTATACAGTTACGCACCGTTATACTATAGGACACTATACAGTTACACACAGTTACACTATAATACACTATACAGTTACGCACCGTTATACTATAGGACACTATACAGTTACACTATAATACACTATACAGTTACGCACCGTTATACTATATGACACCTATACAGTTACACACAGTTACACTATAATACACTATACAGTTACACTATAATACACTATACAGTTACACACAGTTATACTATAGGACACTATACAGTTACAGTTACACTGTTATACACTATACAGTTACACTATAATACACTATACAGTAACACTACAGCTGCACTATAGCACACTATACAGTTGCAGTATAATACACTATACAGTTACACACAGTTACACTATAATACACTATACAGTTACACTATATTCCACTGTACAGTTACACACAGTTACACTTTACAGAAACACAACAGCTGCACTATAGTACACTATACAGTTACACTATAGTACACTATAGTTACACTGTAGTACACTATACAGTTACTATAGTACACTATACAGTTGCACTATTGTGCTGCTAGTACACTATACAGTTACACTATAGTACACTATACGGTTACACTCTAGTACACTATACAGTTACACTATAGTACACTATACGGTTACACTCTAGTACACTATACAGTTACACTATAGTACACTATACGGTTACACTCTAGTACACTATACAGTTACACTATAGTACACTATAGTTAAACTGTAGTACACTATACAGTTACTATAGTACACTATACAGTTGCACTATTGTGCTGCTAGTACACTATACAGTTACACTATAGTACACTATACGGTTACACTCTAGTACACTATACAGTTACACTATAGTACACTATAGTTATACACAGTTACACTATAGTACACTATACAGTTACTATAGTACACTATACAGTTGCACTATAGTACACTATACGGTTACACTCTAGTACACTATACAGTTGCACTATTGTGCTGCTAGTACACTATACAGTTACACTATAGTACACTATACGGTTACACTCTAGTACACTATAGTTACACTATAGTACACTATACAGTTACTATAGTACACTATACAGTTGCACTATTGTGCTGCTAGTACACTATACAGTTACACTATAGTACACTATTCAGTGAATAATACAGTTACACTCCACAGTTACACTATAATACATTTATAATTACATACATTTGCACTATAGTGCACTATACAGTTAAACTGTTATATTATAGTATACTGTACAGTTAGTACACTATATGATTGCATACAGTTGCACTACACTATACAGTTACAGTTGCACTATAGTGGTAGTACACTATAGAATTACGCTATAGTACACTACAGTAAAACTAAAGTGTACTAATTGCATTATAGTGAACTATACTGTGACACTCTACAGTTGCATTATACAGTAACACTCTAGTACACTAATGAACTTTATTACTAGTCTGGTGTGTTACAGTGATTTTTGTAAACACCTGCATCTGACTCTTCACTGCTGAACTCAGTAATACCTCGTATTGATGTGTAGTGCGGTGAATGTAGTAGTACAGTAGTACATTCCAAGGATTTCTAGTTATTGAAGCTGATTGGCTATGAGAATAATATGCTATGAAAGACAGAATTACAGGATGCTGCTTCTAATTCTCAGTCTCAGTCTCATTGTTAAGGTGAGGAGAATGATTTCCTGTCATGTGTTAAATAGGCAAACGTGGCATGTACATGTCATGCCTAACCCTTACTGAACATGTGACAGGACTGCTGAATTATCAGTGCATGTTAGTAAAGAGCAATTTGCTAACACTTAAAGCCTTTATATACTGTATAATGCATAATGAAAGTAGTTTTAATGCATTTTGTTATGATTATTTTAATTCCTTTTATGTAAAGCACTTTGATTTACCATTGTGTATGAAATGTGCTATATAAATAAACTTGCCTTACATTAATTCTGCTTGTAATGCACCTTATAATACATTGTATGATCTCTTAATTGTAACCACAGTTATACATTATAATACGTCATCTATTTATTGTTACACCTTTAGAGAGTATAATGCATTAAAAATGGCACAAAAACCTTTAAATATTAGAATGCATTTTAACTTTGGTTACAGTTATTTATGAAAAGATATAATGCATTAAAACATACACTTTATGAATATGAATACCTTTATAATGCATTATAAATAAAGGCTTTAAGTAAAGTGTTTCCAAATATCCTCTTTGTGACCTGCTCCGTCATGTGCCAGTAGTCAAATATCTGTTTATATTTACATTAATGCATTAGGGAGATGCTTTTATCCAAATTGACTTGCATTGCATTTGATCAGTTAATGCATTCTCAGGGAATCGGACCCATGAGCTTGGTGTTGCAAGCGCCGTGATCTACTGATTGAATGCAGGTAGTTATTAGTCATTGTTTAAGGCTGTTGTTGTAAGTGATGCACCTTTCTAAAATCTCTGCAGGTTCACAATGACATCTGAGTCTGACAGGTCTCATTTATTTCTAGTTTCAGTGTTCAGTGTGACTCAGGATTGATGTCTGATTGCAGTGTGTGGTTGATGGAGTGTGTGTGTGTGTGTGTGTGTGTATCTGTAGTGTTGGCAGTGTTTAATGTGAGCTGTGAAGTGTCATTCGGTGTGTGTGTGTGTGTGTGTGTGTTTGAGCCTGAAGGCACGTGCTGCATCTCACTTAAAAATAGACATGCATCCTGTTGCCCTTGACAACCGCTGACAGCTGCCTCATCCAATCAGAACGCCGCACTGCTGACACGAGTCAGTGATGGAGAAGATCATGGAAAGTGGTTTAGCATGAAGCTAGCTGTGATGTGGACATACTGCACCAATGGATAAGAAATTATATTTTGCATGATGAAATTAAGCCCGTTTTTATGGCCGTTGAGATTTGTGGTATTGTGACATTATTTTGATTAATTAAGTACATTTCAGATATTTTAATGAAGTGAGGCCAGATTTAGTTTTAGTATTTTTAGCAAAAAAAAAAAATTATATATTTTAAATAAATAATTTTGTTCTTGTTTTTGTTCTTTATTGTTTTACATTATAGTCTAATTATTTTTTTATTTATTTCTCTTTTAAAGATTTTATTTTTGACATTTACTTTCTTTTTTTCACTCGTTTCTCTCCATGAATATAGCCATGGTAGCTGACACGGCATTAATTATAATCAATCAATCAATCAATCAATCAATCAATCAATCAGTCAAGTACATTAAACCCCCAGTAGAGTACAGTTTTTTTTTTTTTTTTTTTTACAATTTTTCAGTTATTTTTTTTTTTTTTAAATGAGCTCATTTATGCTCATTTTTTAAATGAAGTAAAAAATAGAACAAGTGAAAAATAGAAAAAAGTAAACAAATTAATTAGACTATATAAAACACAGAATATTAAATGTTTTTAAAGTTTATCTTTGATTACAAAAAATAAATAAATAAATAAAAATGACCAGTACAACATTACCTCAATGTATAAACACAAAATAATATTAATTAATTAATTCATTCATTCTTTCCTTCCAGTAATGGGAATTCATTTAATCTATTCATTCCAGTAATTATTTTGGAATTAATAAACTTATTTATTCATACATTCATACATTATGGATTTTTAAAAATTGAATTGAATTTCATTAAATTTTTGCCCAATCAAATTCTCTCTAGAATAACAACAAATATTGTCTGTTTAAAAAACAAAAGAACCCTTCAGTCCGTCCCAGTCAGACTTCCCGTTTTAATAGGAAATGTCATTACAGGAAAGATCACTGTGCTCCTCAAGCAAAATCATGGGCTCTTGGTCAAGTGTCCTAATAAGTGGATCTAATAACAGACCCTTTTAGTCCTTAAATGAGCATCATCCAAAATCTCTGTCATTCACAGTGGAAATGAGCTGGTATTATTATTTCAGAGCTCTGGCCTTATTATTTTGTTAAAAATAGGCCAAACAGAGACTGTCTGGAGAGAGTCTTCCAGCGCACTTAATAAACCAGAAGATATGACCGTCAGATGAAAACAACAACAGATCAGGATATAAAAAGATACGAGTATAGCAGCAGCAGCACAGCGTTTGTGTTCAGATCTGTGTGTTTGTGTGCTGTTCGTCCGCAGGTTGGTAAATCGCTCCCGTCACACTGAATCTCCTCTGATGACCATTATGCTAATGAGAGGTTTTGAATGGTAACAATTACACCTGTGAACTGCAAAGGTCCTCACTGTTTCTCCATAATATCCACATCTGCTGTTCAGGGCCGTTAGTGCTGTAACAACTACAAACGTGCATAAAATAATAAATATTAAAGTTTGTGGCTTCCCGCCTCACTGTGAGATGCTTATAAAAATTCCGAGCTGAATTCCAGACAAGGTCACCTACATTCTGCTGTATACTGAACTACTCTGCACAGGACCTGAGAGAGAACAGCATGAGCTCGGCTGGCGACTGCACTCCAGAAAGCAGAGAGAAAAGCAAACTTTCAGTAAGAGTTCAGTGGTGTTTGTCAGTGAAGAGCGAGCAGAGGATATCAGGAGACCTTGGATCTCTCTGAAGAGATCTGTGAAGAGTCCGAGATCTTTATGAGCTGTTTCTTATCAAACTAACTCATATGCAGCATTACTAATATCACTGAGAGTCTGTTTGTCTGACATTCACAACCTCATGTGATGTTGTTTTTCTCACATTTGTGTATTCTGTGACTCTTTGGTGCCGATCATATGTTTAATGTTGTGTTGTTATAGGCGGCAGCATATATCAGTAACAGTGTATATACCAATATGGTTATTATTTTTTTGAGGGAAATTCAACTAAAAATGGTTTGATTATTAAATAATCATGTGCCACTGTCTATTTTTGTGTAATCAAATCAATGAAATACTTTACAAATGAAATGTTCCCTTTTTTCCATGTAGTTTTTGTCCTTCGTAGTTTTGCATTTTGAGGCTAGTTATGTATTTGATTATCTAAATGGATAATTCATCTAAAAATGAGAATTGTTTTCATTTACTGAATGGTATAATAATTATTAAATTACACAAAGTAGAAGACTTTGAATATAGTGCACACATCAAATTAACTAATGTTATTATACTTTTTGGATTCTTCTTAGTTTTAGGTCATTTTAGTAATTGATTTAATACATTTTATTTATTGCTTAACCCTTTAATTTTAATGTAAAATAAATAAAACAAACATTAACAGTAAAAAAGATATAAATAATAAAAATAATAATTAATATAATAAATAGTAATAATTACATAATAAATAAAAATATATCATTTTAAATAAAAATAATTTTATTTACCTTTTGTAAATAAGAAGGAAACTCATTCAGGCTTGTGGGTAAATTAATATGAATTATTCATATTTTGCTAAACTGCTCCTTTAACAGAGAGGAGTGCTGAATGCACACACACACACACACACACACACACACACTCTCTCTCTCTCTCTCTCTTAATTCAGTTCAATTCAACATGTGCTTTACTGGCATGACAATTGTTACAATGTATTGCCAAATCATAGTGTTTACACTGAATCTAGAACAGATATACATGCAACAAAAACATGCATGTATTAAAAAAGTAGACCAAATCGACATTTTAGAATTCTACGAACAGAATTCTGTTTTTTTCTGTCACACACACACACACACACACACACACACACACACACACACTCCGCTCTAAAGGTGTTCCTCTGCTCTGATGATTCAGTCCTGATGCATCAAATGCGTATTTTATTTTTGAAATGACTGTCCTGGTTTCCAGAGGTACGATCCTCCACATGAGTCAAAGTCTGCAGTGTTACACAACACGGAGAATCACGCGTGTGCTTCTGTGATCTGATGAATCACGTAGGAGTCTCTCCTCATATATACCTGCCTCCTCAAGACGCTTTAAGCTATTTATTTATGATGCTGTTTCTGCTGTTTTTGTTGAAAATGGGCAATTTTGCAAATGCATAAACAGCAGCAGAAGTTATTTAGCAGCTGGGATAAATGCTGTATTACTATATTAGCAGGGGCGGACTTACCCATTAGGCAAAGGTAGGTGACTGCCTTGGGCCCCCAAAAGCCAAGGGACCCCTAAAATGCTTTTCGTATACGAGATGCGCATCTTTAACACGCGAACGGTTGCTGTTTACGGTGTTTATTACCACGACAACCGTCTGCGTGTCCGAACGTGCTTCTTATGTATCCTGCTTGTAGCAAATGAAAATATTATGCATCTGAAGCTGACTGCCGCACGAGCTTGAGTTCTCTCTTTCCCAGAGCGCACCTCTCTCTCTGTTTGATCTGTTCAGCGAGCGGCTTAAAGGAGCTGCGCTTTCAGTTAAAACACAGATGTGTTGCTTCTCTAATTTTACATGCAAGTATAGCCGAAAACACAGCACAGCTATTGTCTTTCTTATGTGTAGCCTATTTGATTTTTTCAGACGACGGCACGGTTATAAATCAGGATTTTTGTGCAGATTAACATCTTGGAAGGGAGAGCTGGTTATGTAGTCTTAATGGGTCGCATTTCAGTCACTATTTCATATTCATCCCGTTGTCTGACAACAGAAACAGTAAAATTTATCAATGAAAATGTTTTATTGAGAATTTAGCTGCATCGAAATACAGTATGTGGCACAGAGAGGCAAACAAATGTAATAATAAATGTACATTTTGCATGTTCAGAAGAAGTGAGCTGCCCTGCCGTGTGCAAATGTAAACAGGTTTGTGTCAGTAAATTGCTCAGTGCAAAGAAAGAGAAGTAATAGGAACCTGGTATTTCTATGTTCTTTTTTTTCATGTCTCTAATAGACATGAACAAGTTCTTTGAAAAACATCTATGACCTTTTGTCTAGTCTTCATGCTCTATGTCAGTGATACTCAAATCTGGCTCGCGAGATCCACTTTCCTGCAGAGTTTAGCTCTAACCCTGATCAAACACACCTGAGCATGCTAATCAATGTCTTCAAGATCATTAGAAAATCACAGGTAGGTGAGTTTGATCAGGGTCGGAGCTAAACTCTGCAGGAAAGTGGATCTCGCGAGCCAGATTTGAGTATCACTGCTCTGTTAACTATGGTTTCACTAATAATAAACATATATTGCATAAAGCATCCATATTTGTCCATGCCTATGTTGATTAGAGTATTAAAAACTTGAAAAGTATTAATTTAAGGTACATTTAGAACATGTGCGATTAAGTTGCGATTATTCGCGAATTAACTCATGACAATCATGCAATTAATCACGATTAAATATTTTAATCGATTGAGAGACCTAAGTTAAAATGACTAAAATTAAATGTAGGCTTACGCTGGTAACTCATCAGTGGACTTTCCTCGTCAATATAGGCTATATTTTTTCACACTTTTCTCATTCTCGCTAATTCAAGTTTTCATATGAATGAACCTCTGAAGGGAACCGATTATCTTCAGAAATGTTTTGATGGCATTTTCATTTTACCTGATGAAGTATCATTTATGAGCTGAGCGCTGCTTTGTTTACAGCCGTTACCGTGGAAACCGCTATATTTCTGACGTTCCAAAAGCGCCTCCTGCTGGCAGAGAATGAATGTGCATTTTCAATAATCCAGTCTGCAGTTTTTGTTCAGACCAATGCGAAAATCCACCCACATAAACCCGTTTTAAATAATATAATAATTTATACTTCTGACTCATCCCTTTTCTTAAAAAAATGGTTTAAAGGTTCAGTTGTGAGGTTTATCATTTTATAATTTATTTGTTTTTTTTGTTAAAACTTGTATCTCAACAGTAAACCAACATGAAAGAATAAAAGTGTCTGCTAAATGAATAAATGCAAATGTAAATGAAAAAATCCCATTATAACATGTACATGAAAAATGTAGAAACATTGGACTCAACTATGGGGCACCATTGTGCAGCAGCAAGCATCACGACAAAAAAGGAACCTCAAGGTTGATTTAGGTAAATGTGTGCAAATGTATTCCTATATTTGCCTGGGGCCCCCAATTCACTAAATCCACCCCTGAATATTAGACATATTAATAGAAAGCAAGAGAATTGAATTGGATGTTACAAACATTATAGGAAGGGTTTTCTCTCTTGTAAAAGTTGATAAGTCTGTTTATTTTGCTGTCTGAACTATGCATGATTATACAGTCATTCGTGTTTTATTATTTGCATTTTGCATTGTTTTTCTCTGCTGTCTGTAATGCCTCAGCAGGTTGATTCCACAGGAACAGACCTGTGTGTTTGTGCATATTGTCTGACGCTGGTTTAATGGGACGTCCTGTACCAGGAACTCATGTCGGTTGTGTTAGTGTTGGATTTCTCTGCCCATCAGCCTCATTCTTAATTAAACAGCTAAGATTAGAGTGAATTAGCACAAGCTGCCTCCGGGGAGACACACAGAAAGGCCACTTTCACATGGGAAATTATGCTTTTCATGAACTTTGATAATAGAAAAACGTCAGCGAGAGAGAATTAGTGTTGTGTGAAGGTTAATAAAGGGGGGGAATTTATGCAAAAATGACAGAAAAAAAGACACAAATTGCCTCTAAAATGAAAAAATGTTGGTTGAAAAAAGATTAATTGATTTTTGGTTAATTCAATTATTAATTTAATTAATAATTTGTTGATTTTGATTGCTTCCATTGTCCTGCTAAATGACTAAATGTAAATGTAATTCAATTATTCATACAATAATTAAATTAAAATGTGTTAATGAATTGTTTCTGTTGAAGTATTTGACAAAATAGCATGAAACAGTATATAAAAAAAATAAAGTTTAATAAATAAAATAATATAAATATAATAATAAAATAATATAATTTTTGCTATAGCAGCGATTGTGCGTCACTCTCAGGTGCGTCTGTGGGTTTAACGAGGGTCTCGCCGTCTGCGCTCTGATTGGTCGAGACACTTTTAACGCACGCGAGGGTTTGAGGGTGACAGGAATATCGCACACATCTGTGACATTTACTGTAAATTTATTAAATGCCATTGTGGGAGTCACTGTACAGTCAACAAGAATTCATGTTCCTCCTATTATTGTGAACGACTCACCAGTGACGTTATTTAAAAAAAAACATGTTTGTCTTTATAATCTTTCATCAGAGCTTTCATTTTCAGCTGATTTTACACTCAAATCAATTCCTGATGGATAAAGTCCTGTATGATTTTTTTCTGATTGGAAAAAAATAAAATGCATTTCACATATGCATTAGCATATTAGTAATTCCATTTACATTATTTAAATTTACATTTAGGCATTCAGCAGACGCAGCGACACTTGCATTTCAAGGTATTTAATTATTTAATTTCATTATTTATTTATTAATTTTATTTTATTAATTTCCAGAGAATGCATGAACTGATATTAAAATAAAACAAATAAAATACAAATAAATAACTAAATAATAAATTATTATTATTATTATTTATATCAGTTTTTGGATTCCCTTTTTTTTATTTATTTATTATTTTTTTTTACATGTTTTGTGCTGTTAAAAACCCAAATGTGTTGAATGGCAGTGTGAATGCGTGTCAGACTCTGGATTATTCCAGCACAGCGCTTGACTACGATCCTCTCTGTCTGTCATCAGACCGTCTAATCATTTTAATATCCCGGAGTAAGACTCTGTCGGCTCTCTGCTTTCATCAGTATGGTGAGTTTTTGAAGTGTTTTAGCCACTAGACTGACATTAAGTTTGTGATGTGAATCTGACGCGAGTCTGTGATTTCTGTGTGAAGCTGGATCCTGTGCTTGTGTTTCGGTCTCGTCTGGAGGTTCTGCTGAAGTGCTGATGGAGATGAGAGGAGTCTGGACTCGGTCTCGGGTCGAGAGCGGTTCAATGAGTCAGTTTTCTTCTCTCAGAATCACAGCCGTGAGCCTCATCATGATGTTTGGCCCGTCTGAGATCACTCATCTCTCTACGCCTGTGTGTTGTGAGATTGCAGAACTTTAGGTTCAATTCGAGTTTATTTGTATGGCGCTTTTCACAATACAAAATAATAGTTTCTACATTATATTTAGTGTCTTATCAGTGGTGACTATGTCAAGTTGATGTCCATATGTGTCCCTGCAGCACAGAAGCAGTCATAAGCAGCACAGCTATATTTGTAGCAATAGCCAACAATACATTGTATGGCTCAAAATTATACATTTCTCTTTTATGCCAAAAATCATTAGGATATTAAGATCATGTTCCATGAAGATATTTTGTAAATTTCCTACCGTAAATATATCAAAACTTAATTTTTGATTAGTAATATGCATTGCTAAGAACTTCATTTGAACAACTTTAAAGGTGATTTTCTCAATATTTAGATTTTTTTGCTCCCTCAGATTCCAGATTTTCAAATAGTTGCATCTCAGCCAAATATTGTCCAACAAACCATACATCAGTGGAAAGATTATTTATTCAGCTTTCAGATGATGTATAAATCTCAATTTAAAAAAATTGACCCTTATGACTGGTTTTGTGCTCCAGGGTCACATATGGCAGAAATGTACAGTAAAATCATGTACAGTTAATGTCATGTAATCAAACAGATGGTGAACACTATTAACAGCAATTACTGTATGTTGCGATTAAACTTATAGCAAAGTTTGGTAGTTTTGTATGTTGTTTGAGGGTTGGCATCATCTCTTCTCAGATCTTCGTAAGGGAATCTGACATTTGTTGGCTTGATTCTGTTTGTGAGTTTGTGTGAGAGTGTCGGTCGGCCAAACCAATCAAACGGCTCGATCCGGCGGAGTGCCAGCCAATCAGAGCCTCACACCTGCTCCTGGCTTAACTCCGCCCCCCGCTGGAGTCTCTCAGCATCCCAAATGCCATTTTGTTTTGGAAGATTAAGAGGGATTTTCAGCCGGAGTGTCAGAGTTTAAACAAGCGGAAACAAATCCATAGAAAGCCCTGTCATCCCGTCATATCACACACACACACACACACACACACACACACACACACACACACACACACACACACAGCAGCATTAGTCTGCGTCCACACGTCAGAACTCCTTCATCAAACATGAGCAGAGTGATTTACACACATGATGAATCCTGGGAAAACATTCTGGGGCCACTTTCACCTAAAAGTAAAAATAAATAAAAAAATTGTAAATTTTAAAGTTAATTTCAAGTTTCCCTGCGGGTTTATGCCAAAATAAAAGCTCTGTGGTTTAACATTTAAAAGCAAAGGGGAAAAAACATAAATATTAGTATTGTAATTGTAAAGTTGTTATAAAAAATAATAATTATATTAATAGTAATAATAATAATAATGATGATGATGATAGTGGTAGTAGTAGTAATAATAATAATAATAGTAATAATTATTATTATTCTGAAGTACTTTATAGTGATAGTGATATTTCATTTTTAATTTGTTTACTTTTTATTATTGGATAAAAAATATTATTAATAATAATTATGATGATGATGATGATGATAATTGTAGTAGTAATAATAACCATATTAATAATAATAATAATAATAATACTTTACAGTGATAGTTTATTGTAATTGTTTATTTTTATAATTGAACAAAATATGATTATTATTAATAATAATAATAGTTTTGGTTTTGGGGTGAATATGAGCTGGACGTGTGGGTTATGGATATTAATATGTGGGTTATGGATATTAATGGTGTTTGTTTGCGCTGCTGTGTGGCGGGTTTAGAGGGAGTTTGTGCTGTCAAGAGTGAGAAGTAAATGTGAGTACAACAGTGTGTTTAATCACACAGAAATTAAGCATAATTACAGAGAATAGAGGCTAATTATGAAGCATGTAATTACTGTGATTGTTCCAGACGTCAGGCTGATCTCTCTCTCTCTGCAGATGGAGGATATCATCGCTCGCATGCAGGACGAGAAGAGCGGGATTCCCATCCGCACCGTCAAGAGCTTCCTCTCCAAGATCCCCAGCGTCTTCTCAGGTGACCTCTACTTTTATGCTTTTTTCAGACTATTTATTTATTATTTATAATATGCTCCAGACATTTACATTTTTTTAGACATTTTATGTTTATATATATAAATATATATATATATATATATATATATATATATATATATATATATATATATATATATATATATATATAATTATTATTATATTTTTTTTGGAAGAAATATGACATTTTATTACACACTCACACACACACACACACACATTTAATATGACCCAGACATTTGCGGGTTTTGTTTTTCAGACTATTATTTATTTATGACACAGACATTTATGGGGTTTTTTCAGACTATTTATTTATTTATTATGATATCCTCCGGACATTTAAATTTTTTTCAGACAGTACATATATATATCATTTTGGGAAGAAATATTACACACACACACACACACACACACTCTCTCTCTCTTATTTATATATATATATATACTGTATTTGTTTGTTTATTATTTGTTTGTTATAATATGACCTGGGCATTTACTCTTTTTTTTTTCAGACATTTTATTTATTTTTATTAATTAATATTTTATTGTATATTTTTGTGCTCAGTGTGATCCACTTTCAGTCTCTAGAAACTTGGGGTTGGCAGATATATTATGTAAATAAATAAATGAATAAATATTGATTTCTTAATATAAATATGTGTGTGTATATGTAAATATAATTCAGTGAATGCTTTACAAACAAAAGTTTTTCTTTTTATTTGTTTGGTTTGTTGGACACAAACTCCCCTAACAGTCAAAGTAATATTATAAAGTGTATGTATTATGAAGTGTTTCTGTGATATGAAGCTGCGACTCATGAGAAACTCCTCAGGTTGAATCTTTGATGCTTGTTGAATAGATGAGGCTCTCGGAGGCTTTCTGACAATGACACAAACCTTTTTATAGTCCTTAAGACGCCGCTAGCAGAGGCGTGCTGAGAGACTCCTGAGGAACACGTGCTAGCGCTAATCAGGAAACCATCAGACAGTCAAACATCCCAGAATATCCCGAGGACAAACAGAGTAAAACAGAGCCTTCAAACAGCGGCGGTGTGGCTTTGAAGAGAGGTCAGCGCTGGACGCCGTTAGCATGAGCACAGAGAGATCTCCAAACATCTGCTGCCATTTACATTCAGCCTTCAGAGAGCAGAGAGTCCTCTAAAAATACTGCAGCGCTTCAGTCAGTTTAGCACTGAATAAATGAAAAATCACGCTCTTCAAACCGTCATCTAGATCTTCATTGTAATGTTTCAGATGAATTAGTCAAAACACTCTGATTGGAGCATCTTCTCCTGCTTTCAAAAACTGATTGGTTTATCGGTTTTAATTATAACTAGGCTGTATATAATCATAACAAGGCTTTTTGGGTTACTGCTGGGATGTTGCTACGGTGCTCTCGGTGGTTGCTAGGATGTTGCTAGGCAGTTCTGGGTGGTTGTTAGAATGTTGCTCTGTTCTGGTTATTAGGACATTATTAGGGTGTTCTGGGTTATTGCTAGGATGTTGCTAGGCAGTTCTGGATGGTTGCTAGGGTGTTCTGGATGGTAGCTAGGATGTTCCTAGGGTGTTCTGGTTGTTAGAACGTTACTAGGATGTTGCTAGGCAGTTCTGGGTGGTTGCTAAGATGTTGCTAAGGTGTTCTGGTTGTTAGGACATTACTAGGGTGTTCTGGTTGCTAGGATGTTGCTAGGCAGTTATGGGTGGTTGCTAGGGAGTTGCTAGGGTGTTCTGGATAGTTTCTAGGAAGTTGCTAGGGTGTTCTGGGTGGTTGCTAGGGTGTTCTGGGTGGTTGTTAGAATGTTGCTCTGTTCTGGTTATTAGGACATTATTAGGGTGTTCTGGGTTATTGCTAGGATGTTGCTAGGCAGTTCTGGATGGTTGCTAGGGTGTTCTGGGTGGTTGCTAGGATGTTGCTAGGGTGTTCTGGGTTATTTCTAGGATGTTGCTAGGCAGTTCTGGATGGTTGCTAGGGTGTTCTGGATGGTAGCTAGGATGTTCCTAGGGTGTTCTGGTTGTTAGAACGTTACTAGGATGTTGCTAGGCAGTTCTGGGTGGTTGCTAGGATGTTGCTAAGGTGTTCTGGTTGTTAGGACATTACTAGGGTGTTCTGGTTGCTAGGATGTTGCTAGGCAGTTATGGGTGGTTGCTAGGGAGTTGCTAGGGTGTTCTGGATAGTTTCTAGGAAGTTGCTAGGGTGTTCTGGGTGGTTGCTAGGGTGTTGTGGGTGTTTGCCAGGATGTTGCTAGGCTGTTGCTGGAGAAACACTGTTTTAAAGATGTTTTTTTCTGACTCCATCTGCAGATATTTATTCATAAGTTTTAATCATAAGCTCACTTCATTTTGATCAGTTTCTCAGGAAACAATACTTCTTATCTTCTGTTATTTTGCTTCTCCAGTAAATGCATCTTGATTTATGAATCTCTAGAGAGCGAGTTTTGCGCTGATCCCGTAGAGTGTCGTTACGAACCGCAGCAAACACTGACTGAAGTCTCAGCCGCTCACAGGCTGTTATTTCATTAATGTATTAATTAGAGCCCACAGATCTGATGCATCATGGGAGAACAGCGCTGTGATGATGATGATGGTGGGAATGCAAACCCCCAGAAAGTGGAGTCTGAGAGATGAGGAATAGTTCAGATCCTCCTCTGCCTGTTACGCAATCAAGAGTCTTACATAAACATCTTCAGTTAACCACATCTGAAACACAGAAACCTCAGCCGCTACACTTTAAACGCACCCAAGCTCTCTCTTGGTAGTCCATCGTATCCAATTATGACCTTCCTCCTCATTTGCGGTGTATCCTTTGATGACTATAGAGCCCACAAATTTTATTACAGGATGGGCAAATAAAGTCAGAATTTGTAGGGGCAGGCATGGCTGTGTCTCCTTAGTCTTTTTTGTTGTTTCCTTTTATTTCTCTCTGATTCCAGCTGCACTATTCCTGCGTGACAGCGCTGCCTCCAGGTGCTGTGATTTGCTGCTAATTCTTCCAGGCATGAGGGATTCATTTGGCACTTTCTTAACAATGTTTTAAGTTGGTCTTTATATCGCTTTTTCGGACCCCCTGAGGAACGGCGGCCCTGATGGAGCTGACCATAAAGGATTAGACATGGCAAACGATCTTAAGGTAGCCCAATAACTTGCCCAAGCCAGCGTAATTGATGCTCAGTGATTGTGGCTTCCATGCTCTTACAGTTTGTCCTGGCAAGCACTTCAAAATGGGCTACACGGTCATAGCATGTAATCCCCAAAATTCGCTGCAAACACCCTATATGGAAACACTCCAGCAACCTTAGGCGGCAGCTATATATAACCCAGGCTTCACAGCTGTAAAGAAGAGTGGTGATGCAGTCAGCTTTATAGATGGTAACTTTAGTAAGCAATTGAAGGTGCTTATTTTGAAAGACCTTACGTTGAAATCTGCCAAAGGCTACAGAGGCTTGCTTTATCTGATTTTCAATTTCGTCATCGAGATGTTTGTTTTTGTGAAAAGTGGGGACTCTCCATAGGCGTAATGGTTTTTATACTGTACTTACTGTATGTGCTATTGTCCTACACCTAAACCTACCCCTTACAGGAGACTGTCTGCTATTTCAGATTTTCAATACGCTCCATTCTGTGTGATTTATAAGCGTTTTGAAAAGTGGGGACATGGAGTAATGTCCTGAAAAGTCACCTTCTGCTTGTAATACCTGTCATACCCTTGTTATTATACAAAGTTATGTCCTCATTTGTCACAAAAACGCGCGCACACACACACACACACACACACACACGCGTTTGTTTCTGTGAATTGTGGGGACTTTCCATAGACTTCTATTACTTTTATACTGACCAAGCAATATTTTCTATCCCGACCCAACCCTGACCCTAAACCTACCCCTTACAGAAAACCTGCTTGCATTCTTACACTTTCAGATTAACATAATTTACTATTTTTAATCTTTTTTTAATTTTTTTAACTGTAGTCTCTCCGTAAACAGATGTGATTCAGTCTTACAGCTTCATTAATTATCATGAGGCTCGTTTAGTTTTGAAGAGACACTCGTGTCCCGCAGACGCCGTGTTATTCTGGACTGTTTATAGTCTCCAGACAACATCACATCGCTTCACGTCACACTCACTCAGATTTATGTGTTATTATTTTACAGAGCGTGACTCTGTTTCAGACTCGTGATTCATTTGTTGTGATTTATCTGATCTTTTGCTTTGTGTCACTAAGCAGTATGGTTTTCTAATAGAAACACTGAATGAGAATGAGCCGTTTTCATTGAAGCTTTTTTAATCCATTATATTAATATATTTTTAAAAATAAATTAATACTTTTGTTCATCCAGGATGCATTAAATTGATCAAAAGTGGCAGTAAAGACACGTATAATGTTGCAAAAGATTTCTATTTCAAATAAATGCCATTCTTTTGAACTTTCTATTCATCTGTGAATCCTGAAAAATAAAGCATATGATGGTTTCCACAAAAATATTGTGCAGCACAACTGTTTTCAACATTGATAATAATCAGAAATGTTTCTCGAGCAGCAAATCAGCATATTACAATGATTTCTGAAGATCATGTGACACTGAAGACTGGAGTAATGATGCTGAAAATACAGCAGCGCATCACAGAAATAAATTACAGTTTAACACATATTCATATAGAAAACAGCTGTTTTACATTGTAATAATATTTCACTATTTTTACTGTATTTGTGATCAAATAAATGCAGCCTCGGTGAGCAGGAGAGACTTTTTCAGAAATATTGAAACATCTTGCCGACCCCAGGCTCTGCACACACACACACACACACACACACACACACACACACACACATGGCCGCAGGAGTAGCGTTATGTTTTGCTGTCAACACAGGAATCAATCAGATCTCATCTCAATGTGACATCGCCCTGAACGATGGTGAAATGAGTGATGCTTTGTCTCCAAACACACGGCTGACGTCTGATCTCACTCAATCCTCTGAAAATCCTCAAAAGAACAATAAAGGCACAGGATAATTAGCAGAAATGAGAAACGAGGGAGTGTGAGAGAATGAGTGAGAGACGGATGGAGAAATAGGGCGAGTGTTTGAGCAAGCGAGATCCATATGGACCCGCGGCTCTCAGACAGACAGAGTGATAATTAAAAGAGTATAAATTTAGCTGCTGGTAACAGCTGGTGTGTGTGTGTGTGTGTGTGTGTGTGTGAGAGAGAGAGAGAGAGAAACGCAAACACACTGCAGGTTTAAAGGCCAGAAACAAACACAACTACATAATTATAAAAAGGTCGTCGCTAATCTAGTTTATGCTTCAATTTTGTTATTTTAATATCATTAAGATATTGTTATATATATAACTATATATGCTGTTTTTGTTAATATTTTGAATTTTATTTTATTTTTGTATTCTCTGCTATTTTTTTTTAGTTAGGTACTTTATTTTATTTTCATTTATGAATTTGTCATTCCCTGGGAATCAAACCCATGACCTTGGTGTTTCATATAATGTTTATTTTATTTTATTTTATTTTATTTTGAGTCCGTTTGGACTGGAATCATGTCTTGGGCGTGATCTGTTCTTCTAGAGCGTGTCCTTCACGGAGGACAGTCACGTGAGTGTTATCAGGACATCATCTCTGTCTGGAGTCACTGTTTCAATTAAAAACAGGATGCTCTTATTTCTGCTTTGTCCCTAAAGATGCTCTTTCAGACGCAGATGTCTCTCGCAGCCTCTGGGGTTTTCTACCAGCCTCTGCAAGACACAAACTCTCACAGAAGTTCCTCTCGATTTAACAAGCCCTCACACCGGCTGCCCCCAAAACCTACTTTTCAGTAACACTGAGTGCTGCTTCTGGAGGTAATGAAGCATCGTTACCTGAATGATTTGTGTCCTGAAACAAACATGAAGGGGAGTTTGTGTTCACGAGGTCAGAGCTTCATCACGTGCTGCTTTACTCCAGATAATCATCTGCTGCTGTTCAGACCTCAAGAGTCAAACAGTGTTGTTTTATACTGTTATAGTATTTATGAATATTTTGAATTTGCTTTTGTTTTGTATTTTCATGGATTTTTATTTTAGTATTTCAGATTATTTGATTTTAGTACTTTAACTTATTTTATTTTAGTTAGTTGCCAAATTTTATTTGAGGTATTTCAAAGTTTTTATTTTATTGTATTTCATTTCATTTACTGTATGCATTTGGCATTTCCTGGGAATCAAACCCGTGACCTTCGGTTCCATTGACCCCAGTATTTCATCCAATATTTTTATATTAATTTATTTTAGCATTTGGCAATATTTCATCCAATATTTTTATTTTATTTTATGAAATGAAGTGAAGTGAAGTGAAATGGGCATTACATGGAAATCAAACCCATGACCTTGAGTTTGATTGACCCCAATATTTCATCTAATATTTTTATTTTATTTTATGTAGTGAAGTGAAGTGAAGTAGTGAAATGAAATGAAATGAAATTGGCATTACATAGAAATCAAACCCATGACCTTGAGTTTGATTGACCCCAGTATTTCATCCAAATTTTATTTTATTTTATGTTATAATATTTTATTTTATTTTATTTTTGCATTTGGCATTCCTTGAGAATCGAACCCATGAGTTTTTTTTTTTTATAAACTTGTTGGGTTTGTCTGCAGATCCAGACTCTTACTCTGACTCTCTCTCGTCAACTTCCAGATATTATGTGTGTAAAAATTGCAAATAGTGCAAATCTCAACATTCATCTTCAAATTCTTCAAGTTTCAAAGATTCAAAATCTGTCCCTCAGATTCAGATCTACTCACTCTTGAGTTCTGCAATACTTTTACCTTCTTATATCGCAGTAACACCAGGACGATGAGTTCAGTTTCCAGGGAATATAACCTGAATATAAGCAGTCAGTGAGCGCTTTCTTCTGTTTTTCAGGGTCTGATATTGTCCAGTGGATGCAGAAAAACCTGAACATTGAAGACCAAGGTACAGTAATATTTGAGATCATTTTAACCTGTGAAACACTGTCTAGTGTCTGTCCTGAAATCACACTCGCAAACTCATGAGAGCCTACAGACAGAGACGAGAGCTGCGTATCTCTCATGTCAAATCAGCTCGTGTCGCCGCAAACCCGTTTACCGCGGTAAACTCGTTAGGCAGCTGGCAGATCGTTCAGAGCGTTTGACGTTATTCAATTACGCGGCGGTAAATAAACGGCTTGAGGAGGAAATCAAATGCTGGCATTTACTTGCACTGAGCTTCACTGATTTCAGCTTGATTTGTTTTGAGCCCAGCGTGACCTTTTACATTCAAACAGGACGCTGTGTCAAGGTTTTCTCAAATGTTCATCCAGTAACGTTAATAGAACATTTGTTCAGTGTTATCTAGGACACATTATCAACATGTTAGCACAAAAATGTTATTAATAAATTTTCCATGGAACGATTGACGTTCAGCTTTTTTACACATTAATGCTAGTTTTGGAATGTTCAATATTCTTTTCATGTTCTGAAAATCTGATTTGTCAAAAGTAACAAATCAAAAGTATTTTGCAAAATGATAAAATGGAACATTCCTGTGATGTTTTCTCTAACTTTCAAATAGCCAAAAAAAAAAAAAAAAAAAAGTTTGTAAACATTCCAAAAAACTGGATGTTTTGAACATGCAGAAATGAAGTTTTCATAACTTAATACATTATAAAACTTTCTAAGTGAGGTTATAGTTAACTGAAATGAAAACTAAAGCTACAAAACAATTTTCGTTGCTTGAAATAAAATAACTTCTAACTGAAATAAAATATTAATAGAATATAAGTAAATAAAATCTAAAAAAAACTTAAACTTGTATTATTTAAACTAGTTGCCAAGGTAACATTTCTCATTTTCACTAATGAACTAATGAAAGTGTACAGACATTAAAAAATGAAAACTAATAAAAATGACAAAACAAACAAAAACATTACTGAAACTTTAATATATATATATATATATATATATATTAGTGCTGTCAAACGATTAATCGCAATTAACCGCATCCAAAATAAAAGTTTTTCTTTACGTAATATATGAGTGTGTGTATACATATAATATAAAATATAATTATATAAATATATAAAATATATATATATATGTGTGTGTGTTTACATATACATAATAAATAAACACAGTACACACACACATATATTATGTAAACAAAAACGTTTATTTTGGATGCGATTAATCGCGATTAATCGTTTGACAGCACTTATATATATATATATATATATACAGGTGCTGGTCATATATGGGAACTGTGCATTATGGGAACAGTGTGTGTTGGTCTGGCAGCAAGTGTTTCTGTGTCTGTCTCTCTCGAGACCCGAGGACATATTTAGTCTTTCTGTCTCTCCGTGACCTTGTGGAAAATAGATTCTGTGGAACGACTCAGCTGCTCCTTCTGAGGGTCCTTCACATCTTTAAGAAAGCACTGAGTTACACTGAACTTTCAGAAGAAACTCCAGTAGAAAAAAAACATACAAGAAACTGGATCAGTGCTTCACAACCACCCTTTAAAGGCTTTAAATGATTTCAAATGAAACAAAATAAGCTAAAACATTTGTATATATTTTTTTTATTCATTATATATAATAAATATAAAATAAAAATATATTAAAATACATTTATTTTTTTAAACTATGTTTCCATCCTCTTTGATGGAATCAAATGGATTCTCACAGTCTTGTAAAACTGGGATATATTAGAAAGTTTTTAAAGATTTTCCTAAACATCGAAAAGTCATGGAAGTGAATCAAATCTCAAAACACCATTGACATTTTTATAATCGGTATACATTCTTATAGTTATGCCAAGCTTTCATCAGGTAGAAATTGTGAGTAAAAATCCATTTCCCATTGGAAAAGTAAATGCATTAGTTAAAATAACAGAATCCAGCTCTGAAAACTTTTAAAATACAGAAATTGAATTATTTAACTATATTTTAGTTACCCTTTTAAATAAAAAAAATTAATTAAAAAATTAAAAGCAATACTATAGCTTACAGGCTTTGAATAATGTCAAAAATGGGCTTGGAGTCAAAAAGGTTGAGAAGCGCTGATCCAGAGTCTGATGGAAAGTGAATGTGTTCATATGTTAAGGAATAATTCATTTAAACATTTTAATTCTGTCATCGTTCACACAGCCTGTGATTTCAAACCCATCTGACATTGTTCTGTGGATGACGAGGAGATGCTGAGCATCTTTGTGAAGTCGTATGTAATTATGTAAACAATGTGTTTGTATTTTGGGGAACTGTCTGTTTAATTCCATTGCATTATTGAGCTGAGCTGCATTATTTACTCAGAGTTCATTTATTGCTCTGAAATATGAAACGACTCCAGACTCCAGATGATTGCAACTCCTGCAATCAAAGACAAGCAACTCATCTGAAACATCTCAAGAGCTCCAGTTGTGTGTGTGTTTGTGTGAGTGTATGTGACCAAATGTCTCCACAAGGATAGTAAAACATGAAATTTATGACATAGTTGGGAGCGGCCTGCGGTCCCCATGAGGGGAAAAAAAAGATTAATAATAGTAAATGATGTTAATCTGAAAGTGTAAGAATGCCAACAGGTTTTCTGTAAGGGGTAGGTTTAGGGTCAGGGTTGGGTCAGGGGATAGAAAACATCGTTTGGTCAGTATAAAAGTAATGGAAGTCTATGGAAAGTCCCCACAATTCACAGAAACAAACGTGTGTGTGTGTGTGTGTGTGTGTGTGTTGCAGTGGAGGCTCTTCATCTGGGGACGCTGATGGCGGCTCACGGTTATTTCTTCCCCATATCAGACCACGTTCTCACACTGAAGGACGACGGAACCTTCTACCGCTTTCAGGTGAGACGCTCTCAGATTCTGATTGGCTGAGAAACTCCTGACCATCTGAAGACTTCACATTTCTGAATCATTCCCTAAGTGTCAACATGATGAAACATGATCATTCATATTCAGATTCATGACGTCATTAACATTCTGATTCATATTCAGATTCATAACGTCATTTATATTCTGATTTAGGGATGTGCGATATGACAAAAATTCAGTTTCACGGTATGACTTATTTTATTGTATTCATGACGTCATTCATATTCTGATTCATATTCTGATTTATGATGCCATTCATATTCTGATTCATATTCATGGCGTCATTCATATTCTGATTCATATTCTGATTTGTATTCATGATGTCATTCATATTCTGATTCGTATTCAGATTTATGACTTCATTCATATTCTGATTCAGATTCAGATTCATGATGTCATTCATATTCTGATTCGTATTCAGATTTATGACTTCATTCATATTCTGATTCAGATTCATGATATCATTCATATTCTGATTCATATTCTGATTCGTATTCATGATGTCATTCATATTCTGATTCATATTCAGATTTATGACTTCATTCATATTCTGATTCAGATTCATGATATCATTCATATTCTGATTAAAATTCAGATTCATGACGTCATTCCTATTCTGATCCAGATCCATGATGTTATTTATATTGTGATTCATATTCATGTCATAGTCTGATTCATATTATATATTTCATATTCTGATTCATATTCATCATTTCATACATATTCATACATCATTATTGATATTTATTGATTCACTCATATTTTACACATTCATATACACTATATTATTCTGATGTTACATATATCTATTCATGCTGTCAATCATATTCCAATACAAATTTATATTCAAAAAGTAATTCATGTTCTAATGCATATTCAAATTCATGATATTCACATTCATATTCCTGATTTTAGTATTCATATTCAGGATTTCACTGTTCATATTCTGATACATATTTATATTCATGGTGTCATTAATATTCAGACACATATTCATGAATTTATTCTTTGTATTCATTATGTTATTGATATTCACTGTATGGTCAGCCGTAATGAGTAGGTTTGAGGTCAAATCATAATTCTACACATACAGTGAGATTCTAGAGGATTCTGAAATGAAACATTCGTCATGTGTCTGTGATGTTCATTTGGCCGTGTAGTGAATGTGATTCATATGTGTGTCTGTGTGAGATCTGAAATAAACATTGAGTGGTCATTGTCTGCCGTGTTCCTGTTTTCTGTTGATCACAGACTCCGTACTTCTGGCCGTCAAACTGCTGGGAACCAGAAAACACTGATTATGGTAAGAGAGTGTGTGTGTGTGTGTGTGTGTGTGTGTGTGGGGCCTGCATTTGTGTTTTATCCTCCTCTGATGTTCTTGAGCGCTGGCGTCCTGAAACACGAGAAAGTGTCAGACCAGATCAAGCCAATCGATCAACAAACTGTACATGATGTTCATCAGAGTCCTCAGTGACACACTCCAGCTCTAATTAGACTTGGCCATTAATTATAATCTCCATCAAATTAAATATATGATATGATAATTCAATAATCAAACGAAAAGCTCCCAAATCAAACATCTTTCCTGTGCTGACTGCAGAAGTCTTCTTTTAATTTGATTAAAATGAATTATAATTTAATTAATATTTTTAATATTAAATGTGATTTTTGAATATTAAATTATACTTGAGTACAATTTATTTAATATTAAAATTATTCAATAAAATAAATCAGATAATTAAAACAATTACATCACTTCAGAAGTTTGAGTAACTCAATGTTCAGCTTTTACCGATGAACTTAAATCACTATTCAAGTCATTGATGATTATAGTTTGTTTTTGGGTTTTGGGTTTTTTAAAACTCACAAATAGAAATTTGTTAATATTTCCATGACTTTTTAAGATTTTGCTAATTTTTCTAACTTTTTCAGATCTAGAAATCACAATTTCGAAATTGCATTTTTAAGTATTTTTGTGCTCACAAACAGCCATTTTTACCCAATAAAATATTTTAGAGCATGACATAACTTCATATTCATTAGTAAAATTTCCATGACTTTTTAAGATTTTATTAATTTCCATAACTTTTTCAGATCTAGAAATGACAATTTTACAATTACATTTTTAATTTACTTTTTTTTTTTTACTCACAAATAGCAATCGCTCAGCAATTTTTACCCAATAAAATATTTAAGAGCTTAACATAACTTTATATTCATTAAAAAAGTCTCCATGCCTTTTAAGATTTTATTAATTTCCATAACTTTTCCAGGTCTAGAGATTAAACTTTTACAATTCCCTCATATATCCATATTTTCCATGACTGAGAATCCTGATTCATAAATAAAAATGACTGTTGTTAAGTGAAAGCATTAAAATAATTATTAAAAATCCTTTTTTAGTTGTTTCTGCTTATGTTAATGCTTGTTTTGTCTTGTTTTCATCATTGAAGTCATCTTGCGGTGTGCTGATGCCCTCTAGTGGGCCCCGGGCCCCTGGACGAGAACCACTGCATGTTTATGTGTCTGAATGTGTGTGTCTGTGAATACTGTAAAGCTCATTCGAATCTGAGTCTCATATCAGACCCCTGAAGCTGTCTGTTTCAGTGCAGTGAAGCATCTTCAGGTTTACACTGCAGACGCATGCTGATACTGTCTCTCTCTCTGTCTGTCTGCAGCGGTGTACCTCTGTAAACGAACCATGCAGAATAAAGCTCGTCTGGAGTTGGCCGATTATGAAGCTGTGAGCGTCTCTCTTTTCTGTTTGATCTGGATTAATGAAGATCTCACTCTCCAGAACATCTCATTCTGTCAATAAACAGGATTTATCAATTGAAGTGTGTTTGATGCAGTCAGATATAAAGATTGTATTTGCTGACTCTGTGTGTGTGTGTGTGTGTGTGTTTGTGTTTTCCGCAGGAGAGTTTGGCGAGACTACAGAGAGCTTTTGCACGGAAATGGGAGTTTATATTTATGCAAGCAGAAGCACAAGCAAAGTGAGTGATCAGATCTCAGACCAGACGCTTGAGTGTGTGTGTGTGTGTGTGTGTGTGTGTGTGTGTGTGTGTGTGTGTGTGTGTGATCTCACATCACTTTCTCTCTCCCGTCAGAGTGGACAAAAAACGGGACAAGATCGAGCGGAAGATCTTGGACAGTCAGGAGCGGGCCTTCTGGGACGTTCACAGACCTGTGGTGAGTTTGAGTCCCATCACAGGGAATAAATAATACATTTATTCCCTAAATTTAAACATTTAATCTCAAATAAGAGTTGTGATATACAGCATGAATTCTGCTTGTTCCCTTTTTGTGCTGGCAATAAAATATCTGTCTTGAGATTGTTATAAAAAAGGTAATTATACACAAAAATAAATGTAAAAGATAAATTAAAAAATAATTTTTTTGGATAATAAATTTTGCATAATTAAGCATTATTGTTGACAGTATTGTTAATATTCAATTTATTTTGTCTGAAAACATTAAATGTGATATTGAAATTCATATTTGGAAAAATACTTTTTACATAGTAGTAGTATTTTTAAATATTAAATATTAATAAATATAAATAGTGGTTTTAATGAATGTCAAATAAATATATATTCAACTATTAAATATTACTTTTTAGTTGTTTTACCACTTTATATTTTTTAGTAATTAAATAGAATTTTATTTAAAATAGTGTAAAGATTTTTTAAAATATGTATGAAACCAACATGAAAACAAATATTACTAAGATTTTTCAGATGTTTAATGTTTTTAAACATCTGAAACATCTGTTTTTAATGTTTTTTTTATTAGTTGCTTTTTGTAAAGATTTATCCTTTTCATAATCTCAGGCATCTTTATTTGAATTATGATGCTGCTCACACACACACACACACGTACACACACACATACACGCACACACACACACACACACAAACTCACTCACCTCTTTTACCTCTTTTTCTCGTTATCTCATTAGTATACTCTGGGGATTGTCTAAATGAAGTGTGTTGTCAACGGAAACACACACACACACACACACACACACACACACATTTACACACACTGTCTGATTTACAAACTAAGGCTCCACAGGGACGCTGATTCAGTTTCTGCATAATGACTCTGATTAATGAAATTATTATATGGTTAATTACGCACGTCTGAACTGAGTGTGAGCAGTTGCAATACTGCATTACACACCTGTCATGACAAACGCAAAACCTTCATCATTGAAGAATACTTACATTGCCTGCAACTGTAAAAGTATTATAGTGTTAATGGCAGTTTATGAATATTCATGACCTGTGAGTGTGTGTGTGGCAGCCTGGCTGTGTGAACACGACTGAAGCCGACATAAAGAAATCCTCCCGGATGAAGCAGCCACACAAAACACGGAAGGTAAACACACACACACACACACACACATTTACAGTATATATAAGTCTCATGTTCCTGCCAAGAACAAATCTCGGGGCCGTTCACACACGTCTAAAAACGTGAGATGCAGCGTTCAGGAATGGTTTTTAAAAAGCGCAGGAAAGAACGCTTCCTCCGCCATGATTCTGTCCAATAAAACAAAAGTTTCTACTGTAAACAAAAGTTTGCAATGCTTGCCCCGCCTCCAGTGTCTTCTGATTGGTCCTCTGTTCTGGAACTGACATTAATTGAAATTCTTTTAATTCGACACGGCTTCTTAAAAACACTCTGCTCATGTGCGCGACGCTGCAAAAGACGCAAGACATGACCCTAACCCTAACGGTCATGCACGTCTGTCTACACTATAAAAAAACTCTGCAAAATTCTGGCAACCACAGCTGCCAGGTTTGTTACTGTAAAAAATACGGTAGTAACATTTTACGGTTTACGGATTTAATTTAAATTTACAATTAAAAACCATATTTTATTAACTGATATAATGTTAACATACCAACCTATTGAAGTACTGACATCTGTTTTGTACCTTTGTAATTCACTGATAACCATATATACTGTATGTATGTATATGTGTATATATATATATATATATATTTATAGAAGGTGCACAGTGTCTTTCACACAAACACTAAACACCATCATGGTGACAGACGTGAATCTGAAATATGCAATAAACATTAACTTAACAACATTAGATGTAACATATAACCCTAATAAACATAACTGATAAGAAAAACTAAGAAGAAACATAGTTATTTCAAAGAAAAAAATTTAAAATGGAATGCAGGGAATTCTGGGAATTAATGTCAATTTATGTTTTTTCACTGTAAATTATACATTCTTTTTTCACTTCCAAAAATGGTATTTTACCGTAAAAATTAAATCAAATGTTTATTACAGTTTTTCAGCGTATATAGCACAGCACTTGCATATCATTGCACTTTTGTTGATTTTGATTGCTTCCATTGTCCTCATTTGTAAGTTGCTTTGGATAAAAGCGTCTGCTAAATGACTAAATGTACATGTAATAAGGGAACTTACCATTAACCATTTAACAGGTTTTTACTGTAGCATTTTCAGTGTTTTACCGTTAAAATCCCGATCATTTTCTATAATGTAGTGCATGTTTATGTAGAAAATCGATGGAAAGTAGCACATTGGAATGGAAAAACATGTTCTGTGTGAACGGCCCCTTTATAATTCTATATAAAGTGGCGGGTCACAGTTATTGCAGGTAAATATGAAACAGATGATGCCACAGTAATCATAAAGCTCACAGTACTGGTGTGTGTGTGTGTGTGTGTGTGTGTGTAGTCAGTGTACGGTCTACAGAACGACATCCGCAGTCTCAGTCCCACTCACACGGTCACACCGGAGGTCAAAGAGCCCACAGAGGACGAGCTACGCAACCAGGTGACTTAACGAGGACAGATGCTGTGTTTGAGAAAGACATGCACAACTGCTGTGTTCTGTGTGGTGCGCATGCATGCAGTATGCGTGTAGTTGTTTTAAATGAATACAAAATATTAACAAAAATAAAATGGCATAAGGAGATATTTTTCAACAAAAAAACTAATAATAGTCTTAACAAATCAGAATACGATCAAAAATCAAAACAAGACAGACAATGAATGAATGAATTAATTAATTAAAAAAATAGTAATACATAATAGCAATACATTTTATAATACAAGGAAATAAAATCAACATAAATAAATAAATAAACAATAATACATAATGTATAAAAATAAAGTAATAAAACAGCAAAATAATTTCTTTAGTAAATTATATAATATAAGGAAATAAAATCATTTTAATAGTTTTTCTCGTTTATAAGCATATTAGTTTTTTTTCAGCTGCTTGCACACATTTTCAAAACTTTGCCTCTTTTTTTCCAAACTTTACACACAAATCTAAGAATTGCACACAAAATGCAAAATGCCTCGCATCTCTTGCAAAATTAAGCAATGCATTCAAAATATCATAAACACGTCTCAAAAGCAAACATTTGTCTTGAGTTGCAAACACCTTTGCCATAATATTATATTTTTGGATACACACAGTTATTTACACAGATTTTATGTAAGCAGTTGAAAAAAACTGTAAACAATTTCTGAATATAATAAACAGAGGGCAGATTAATTAATCTACAATTTGTTTTGTTTTGTTTTTAATACAATACAAATTAATAATTATATATAAAAAAGCAAAACCTTTACAGAAAATTATATATTACAGGCAAGGAGATCAAAAAATTGCTTAATAATGCTTTTTTAAAATTAATTAATTTTTAGACATCTGACATGACTTCCTCAAAAAATCAAGACAAGACATAAAATAAGATACAATAAATTTAAAAACAATTACAAATAATACATAAAAATAAACTAATAAAAAAGCAAAATTATTGCTATAGTAAATGATATATTTTTATATTTAATAATTTCTGACTGTCATTTTTATAGGGCTCTTTTATAAGGGCTTCTGGGAAGTATATTAAATCATATATAAACGGAGGACAGATTTAATGAATCTAATATTTTATTTTTATATTGTATTGTTTTGTTTTGTTTTTAAATACAAAACACAGTATTCTTTGGTCGATATTAAATTTTTTCTAGAAGCCAATCCTGTCATGCTCTCCAGAACGCACATGAGAAACTGCATGTAAAGTATGTTTTGTGTGCATGTAAGTACAAGTGCAGTCTGGATTACTACAGCTTCAGTAGGGAATAATGTTTTATATGTAAGGGTTTGCTAAAAGACAGATTGGAAATAATCATAATGACTGCACACGAGAGCGTCTTGCTCTTCCAGTCTGGAGAAAGCAGAGCGATACGGCTTGAGTGACTTATTTATGAGAGTTAATACTGACTAAAGTTAGCCTGTCTTCACATTAAATCTTCATGACACAGTTTTTATGAGCAGCTCAGAGCTGTACAGTGTGTGAAATCACACACACACATATTATATTATATATACGTTCATGTTTCTCTATTCCACACCAATCTCTCTCGATTCAGATCATCTCAAACATTCCTTTATTTTCAGTGCTGTTATGCATTTATAGAACCGTTCCTGTGATTAACAACCGTTTCATCAGATCTGTGTTCGTCTGTTGTCTTCCAGATACAGCACTGGCAAGCGCAGTTAGACAGACACCGGTTAAAAATGTCCAAAGTTGCAGAGAGGTGAGTTCACTTTATCTGAATTTACTCAATATACACTCAAAGGTCTGGGGTCTGTACGATTTTTTATGTTTTTGAAAGTCTCTTCTGCTCACCAGGGCTGCATTTATTTGATCCAAAATGCAGTAAAAATAGTGAAATATTATTACAATTTAAAACAGCTGTTTCTATGTGAATATCAGTTAAACTGTAATTTATTTCTGTGATGCAGCTGTATTTTCAGCATCATTACTGCAGTCTTCAGTGTCACATGATCTTCAGAAATCATTCTAATATGTTGATTTGCTGCTCAACAAACATTTCACAGGATTCACAGAATCAGAAAGTCCGGTCACACTTTATTTTAAGGTCCAATTCTCACTATTAACTACGACTTTTGCCTCAATAAACTGCTTATTAATAGTTAGTGTGGTAGTTGTTAAGTTTAGGTATTGGGTAGAATTAGGGATGCAGAATATGTGTTTTATAAGCAGCCAATATGTTAATAATAGACATGCTAATAAGCAACTAGTTAATAGTGAGAATTGATCTCTATACTTATGTTACCGAAAGTCCAAAAGAACAGCATTTATTTGACTTTTAATAAATTTAAAGTGTCCTTGATTAATAAAATATTAATTTCTGTCAAGAAAAATATTTAATATTATATTAATAATAATAATAATAATAATAATTATTATTATTATTTAAATAATAACAATAATAATAATAATTATTATTATTAGTAGTAGTAGTAGTAGTATTAATATTTCACAGGATTCACAGAAAGTCCAATTGAATAGAAAGTCATTTATTTGACTTTTAATAAATTTAAAGTGTCCTTGATGAATAAAATATTAATTTCTGTCAAGAAGAATATTTAATATTATATTAATAATAATAATAATTATTATTATTATTATTATATTATTTAAATAATAATATTAATTATATTATTATTATTATTATTCTGCTATTTATTAGTAGTAGTAGTAATATTTCACAGGATTCACAGAAAGTCCAATTGGATAGAAAGTTCAAAAGAACAGCATTTATTTGAAACAGAAATCTTTTGTAGCATTATAAATGTCTTTACTGTCACTTTTAATAAATTTAATGTGTCCTTGATGAATAAAATAATCATTTCTGTCAAGGAAAAAAAAAAGACTATTATTATAAGAATTATTATTATTATTATGCTATTTATTAGTAGTAGTAGTATTAATATTATTATTATTGTAAATCTGCCTGTAGTTTGTTGAGTTTCTCGGAGCAGTATGTGGAGTACGATCCGTTCTTCACGACACCGGAGCCGTCGAACCCCTGGATCTCTGATGATGTCACTTCCTGGGAGCTGGAGACCAGGTGTGTGTCTCTCGTTCTTCCTTGCTTTAGTGATTTTACACCGCAGATGATTATAGTCGAGCATAAACTAGTATTTGTTCTGCAGGAGCCGCACACTTTCATTCAGCATCCCGTCTTTGTGTTTTTCTCGTTCATTTTCTTTGAAGGGGTTAAAGTGATTATTACTCTTTAAAAACGAGCTCAGTGTCGTGAAGCGAAGCTGTCAGCCTTCGGATGAATCACAACACAAGATATAAAGCACAAAATGATGTGAAAAATCAAAACAGGGCAAAAGTTCAAGGTCAATGCAAAAAATACAAGAAAACTCTGTAATAAGAGGATTTTTTCGAGCGAGTCTGTTCTCCGCTGCTGTAGATTGAAGAATGACTCTGACAGAAGAATAACCCGTCTCTTCTCTCTCTGCCTCGCAGTAAAGAAGCCGGACAGCAGAGAGTGAAGCGCTGGGGATTCTGCTTCGACGAGGTTCTGAAGGATCCGGTCGGGAGAGAGCAGTTCCTCAAGTTCCTGGAGTCCGAGTTCAGCTCCGAGAACCTGAGGTAAAAACACCAGCCTCCAGCTTCAGAACACTCTGATGAGTAAACAGAGGATGATGATGACCAGAGATGAAGAACAGAGTCTGATCAGAGAAACTCAGCAGCACCATCTGCTGGCCATAATATCTTCATGCTAACCCTAAACCTAGAGCTGGATGATAATAGATGAGACCCTGGAGCACAAAACCAGTCATAAGGGTCAATGTTTTGAAATTGGAAAGCTGAATAAATAATCTTTCCATTGATGTATGGTTTGTTATGATCGGACAATATTTGTCTGAGATGCAACTATTTGAAAATCTGGAATCTGAGGGAGCAAAAAAATCTCAATATTGAGAAAATCTCCTTTAAAGTTGTTCAATGAAGTTCTTAGGAATGCATATTACTAATCAAAAATGAAGTTTTGATATATTTACGGTAGGAAATTTACAAAATATCTTCATGGAACATGATCTTTACTTAATATCCTGATGATTTTTGGCATAAAAGAAAAATTTATAATTTTGACCCATACAATGCTGGCTATTGCTACAAATATAGCTGTGCTGCTTATGACTGCTTTTGTGCTGCAGGGACACATTTTCAGTTTTTGGAATGATATAAACAATCATGCAGATGAAATTAGCAGGTGCCCAAACTTTTTAATACAAAGGGTCAAAAATCTATCTTGATTGAGGGCTGTGGTGTCAAACGTAAATGTTGCTTTATGTCCAACTATATTATATTAAAATTAAATGCATGTTTAACAATTTAAATAAACTAAGCGTAAATGTTGCATTACGCTTTTATATTCTATATATATTATTTTTATATTCTACGCTTTTAATATCTATTATATTGTATTAAAATGTATACAATGTTTACCATTTTTAAAGAATTAATTAAAATATAAATGTTGCGTTATATCTGACTGTATTAAAAAATATTACAATTTAAACATTTTTTAAATAATTATTTCCAACTATATTATAATAAAATTATTACGTTTTTAACATTTTCAAATAATTAAACAAAAGTATCCTTTTTGCAACTATATTGCATTAAAATTAAATACATGTCTAACAATGTAAACAATTAAACAAAAAGTAAATGTTGTATTATCCAACTACATTATATTAAAATTGATTACATTTGTAGCATTTTAAAATAATTAATTATTGAAAAGTGTTTCATTACATCTAACTACATTATAATACAATGTATTACATTTTTATATTTTTAAATAATGAAACAAAAAGTAAATATTAAATAAAACTAATATATTATTTTTGTAACATTTTTAAATATATATTAACAAATCAATTTGAATTATTTCCAACTATATTATATTAATATATATATTTTTAACATTTTAAAATAATTAATTTTCTTTTTGCATGAGACCCAACTATATTATATTAAAGATATATTATTTATTATATTCAAATTGTTAAAAAGTAACATTTTGTATTATTTCCAACTATATACTATGAAAATGATTATATTTTTAACATTTTTAAATAATTAAACAAAAAGTAAATTTTGCATTACATCCAACTATATTCAATTCATAGGTATCAATTTTTAAATGTTTTTAAATAATTAAAAATGTAAATATTTTTAAATGTTTATTTATTTATTTATTAAATTCACTTATATTGTTAAATAAATAAAAAATATAAGTAAGAAATTTAAGATATTGTTCAGCGGTATGTTTTCCCCCTCTGGTCCTGGTTTGGGGTCTGCTGGTCTCTGGTGGTTGCCGATGGTCTCTGCTGGTCTCTGGTGGTCTCTGATGGTCTCTGATGGTCTCTGGTGGTTTCCGATGGTCTCTGGTGATTTCCGATGGTCTCTGGTGGTCTCTGATGGTCTCTGGTGGTCTCTGATGGTCTCTGGTGGTCTCTGATGGTCTCTGGTAGTTTCTGGTGGTCTCTGATGGTCTCTGGCGGTCTGTGCAGGTTCTGGCTGGCGGTGCAGGAGCTGAAGAAGCGTCCGATCCGAGAGGTTCCCACCAGGGTGCAGGAGATCTGGGAAGAGTTTCTGGCTCCTGGAGCTCCGAGTGCCATCAACGTGGACTCCAAGAGCTACGACAAAACCACGCAGAACGTCAAGGATCCCGGCCGATACGCTTTCGAAGACGCTCAGGTCTGTGTTTTACTGTTTTTAGACTTGTGTTGCAGCCTGGAATTAAACCACGCAACGCTGGTTCGTCTGGTCAGAGGAGAACTGGCCCCTGATGGAACCTGGTTTCTCTCAAGGTTTTTTCTGCATTCTGTCACTGATGGAGTTTTGCTTAGTTGGGGACACTTGACTGATTGCACAGACACTATCGGAAGCAGGGGTGTAAAATACTTGAGTAATTTTACTTGATTACTGTACTTAAGTATTATTTTGGGGTATTTGTACTAGTGTTAATTTAGTTAACGCAAACTATGACGAAAAATGTTTGTTGATGAGTTTTTTTCCATGACTTAGACGAGATGCAGACGAGACGACAATAAGGTCAATAAACGATAACTAAGACTATATCAACATGCAATTTCATTGAAAAAATAAGACAAGACTAAAATGTATTAAAAAAAAGAAAAAACTTTACAAAAAAGGAGACAAAATGTTATTGCAGACTGCTGTATACGCCTCCACTGCACTTGGGAATTAGTGGATTTCACTGTTATAATATTTTGGGTTTGTTTTACCAGTTTTCATAATGTAGACAGAAAGAGTGCATAAGTATTTGATATTAATTTATATGATAATTAGCCTATAATAAAGCAGTACACTGGATGAGGTCAAATAAACCTTGTGTACTGTATGAGTCCACATTCTGTTGATTTGTGCTTACTGGTGAAAGAGCAATGCCTGAAACGCAGAAGTAAATTTCTCAAATGACAAAAATCATTACGATTATAATTTTAGCAAAAATATTTTTTTAGCAAAATTTTTACCATTATACAGCATGACGAAAATATGACGAAAATATACAATTTCATTGACTCAAACTTGACTTAAACAAAAACAGGACAAGGTTGACTAAATATGATATATAAATGTACATTTGAATAAGACTAAGACTAAATTAAAATTAAAATAACATTTAACACGGGACTGAAAATAGCTGACAAAATTAACACTAATTTGTACTTTATTCAAGTACAATTTAAACTGACTACTTGTACTTTTACTTCAGTACATTTCTGATGAAAAAACATTTTTATTGCATTTTTATTTTCTCTCATGCACATTAAATATGTTTCTGTCGTCTGTATAGTTTAGTTTCTGAAGCGTTATCTTTGGACAGTTTTTTTTTTTCTTTCTTTTTTCCAGATAGATTACTTCTACTTTTTGAATATTCAAGTAAAATAATTTTGTGGTGAAGTAAATACTACAGAAAAACAAATGTAATTTCTACATTAAATAATTTAGTTCAGGCAAGAATAAAAAAAAAAAGAAAATTCAATAATAGTACTCAGTTTAAGCTTGTATAATTGAAAGTTTGAACTTATAAGTATATTTTATTTGGAATTGTTTGTTATTTTTACAAAGATTAAGTAAATATCAAAGTCATGATCTCGTTGTTCCCATCATGCACTTGGGCATGAATAATTAATAAGGTAAACAATTTTTTTGCTGTTTTCGTGATGTATTTACAGTGTTTAATGGTTGCTTTTGTTGTTAGGTTAAGTAACTTAAGTAAATTTCTACTCAAAATGACCCATTCATACTCGAACACTATTCACTGATTGTGTATCATGTGCCAAGTCTTTGTGTTCATTCAGTTAATAACTATATTGAGTCAACATATTACCTTAAAAAGAATAACGAGCAGTCTACTTGCTTACGTACGTGATTGTAACTTAACCACATGCTTCATAGGCATTTTTTTTCAGTGCTATGTTGTTTGAGTAAAGTTTACAAACCGTGACTGAGTGAAATATACTTGAGTATTGCAGGGTAAACTTAAAATAATTAAGTAGAAATTACTCATCAAACTCTAACTGGCCACGTTAAATGTACTTATTTCCTTTGCTAATTTTACATAACTTAGTTAAGTAGATTTTACTTAAAAAAATTGTTTTCAGTGTGCAGTTTAAAGTTGTACTTTTTTACGGTAACACTTTACAACAAGCTGTCATTTGTTAACATTGGTTAATGTATTAACTAACATGAACAAACAATGAACAATGCATTTATTACACTATTTATTAATCTTTGTTAATGTTAGTTAATGAAAATACAGTTGTTCATTGTTTATTCATGTTAGTTCACAGTGCATTAACTAATGTTAACAAACACAACTTGTGATTTTAATAATGCATTAGTAAATGATGAAATTAACATTAAGATGAATAAATGCTGTAGAAGTATTGTTCATTCTTAGTTCATGTTTACTAATGTTGTTAACTAATGAACCTTATTGTAAAGTGTTACCTTTTTTACTTT
Source organism: Onychostoma macrolepis (assembly GCF_012432095.1). Lineage (NCBI taxonomy): Eukaryota > Metazoa > Chordata > Actinopteri > Cypriniformes > Cyprinidae > Onychostoma > Onychostoma macrolepis. Next base: position 692,728 of record NC_081166.1, on the reverse strand, counting down.
TACTCAAGTATGTTTTTGGCCAGATTCTTGTACTTGTCATTGACTAAAACTTTCACTGAGTATCTGTACTTTTACTTGAGTATGGTTTTTGAGTACTTTTACACCCCTGATTGGAAGATTGAATTGACTTTAGCTGGAAAAATGACTCTTTGTTATTGTCCTCTTGCATTATTGGCAAACTATTTTCCTCTTTGATACTGGAAAGCTGCTTTGACACAATCAGTATTGTATAAAGCGCTGTATAAATAACGGTGACTTGCCTTTTTAAATGGATCGTCCTCTGACGTGATGGTGTTTGTCCTTGATCAGGAGCACATCTATAAGCTGATGAAGAGTGACTCCTACAGCCGCTTCATCAGATCCAGTGCCTACCAGGAGATGCTGCAGGCCAAGAAGAAGGTAAAGCCTCTGAAACGACTGGAAACGGCCATCTGATGCTTCACAGAGATCACACTCAGTGCCATATCCCCGTGTCCTCTTTCTGCTTACGTTTGTTTTATTTACTGTCTGTTTTTTGCATTATTTCTATTAAAACACCTGGTTTCCCATCACATTCTTTCTGGCGAGTCTCTTTTGTTTTGCACGTGTTTCTCTTGGTTTCCTTTGTTCTGTTGTGTGTGTTTTGTTTTGAAGTGATGAAACAGGAAGTGCTGGCGCTGGTTTTTCTGTCATGTGGTGAGTTTTGTCGGACGGATCTGTGTTTTGTGAGATATAGACAGGGATCTGTGACATGCTGGAAATTACCACAGAAAACCATTTTAATCTCTGAGACGGATTTACAAAATGTAGTGCATTACTAAATGCAAAGTGCATGATAAAGATTGTGGTTAGTAATATAATCTGTTACATTACAAATTTTTGGTAACATAATCTGACTACTTTTGGATTACTTTTAGATTACTTTTGACCCAAGTAATTTAATGTAATTTTTAATTGATTTTTATTTTATTTTATAATGTAGTATATATTTTCCTATTTTCTTTATATATATATATATATATATATATATATATATATATATATATATATATATATATATATATATATATATATATATATATATTTTATTTTTTATTATTTTATTTTTTTTGTAAAGCTCTGAATTACCACTGTGTATACAATAAACTTGCCTTGAATGTGAAAATGTTGTTCCATAATGATATAAAAATACAAAGATAAATAATAATATTCCATTCTTTGTTATCAAGAACATGAAGGGCATTAAACATTGCGTTACATTAAATAAAAATAAATAAAAATGCAAAATGACAATAATCCAAATAAAACACTTCCTAAAAACGATGAAATATTTGATTTATTTATTTAATTCCACAAACCTGGCCAACTTTCAAAACATAAATAAGCAATAGTCCTTTTAGAAAGGAAAATTTAAAATAGAAAATAAAAGAATTCAGGAGAATCAGTGAATTATTAATATTTTATTGCCATTTTGTGAATATTAAGTGATCAATAAAAAAGTAACTGTAATCTGATTTTAAGTGTTTTAAAATGTAATATAATCTAATTACATGTATTTAATTATTGTAATCTGATTATGTAATCCAGCACAATCTCTCTGTTTGTAAAAATCAATACGGTTTACAGTAATTAAATTGTAAGCTACTGGAAGTATACGGGGAAGTAGATACTCAGCATAGAGTCGGTGATTTAGAATTCAGTGTTTCTTTCATTGATTGAACTTTTTTTTTCAATTCATCAGCTCTTTCTCTTCTCTTTCACAGAAAAGCAAGAATCTTTTCTAGGGTCTGAATCACAGGTGAGACTTTCAATTACCTCAGCATACTTTGCATTATTTAAAATATCAGAACATGAATAATGAACTGAATGATAAACATCTTCTCCAGTATCTCATTTATAGTGATAAAAATAATGTTAACTATGTGATTAAATGATAATAATCTGCCAAGTCAAATTTATTTGTGTATCTCTTTTCATAATACAGATTGCTTTGAAGCAGCTTTACAGAAAATCATGATGTTAATGTTTATAATATCTTAATATCGTATACTATAGTCACATTGATCAGATTAGAGCCAGACAATAATAGAGTTACAGTTATGACGATATGAATAATCAAGCAGTTGAGATTTGCTGTATAGTGTACATGGCTTTACATGAGTGAACTGTATGTATGTGGATAAAGTTGGACAAAAATGTATACAGGTGCTGGTCATATAATTAGAATATCATCAAAAAGTTGATTTATTTCACTAATTCCATTCAAAAAGTGAAACTTGTATATTATATTCATTCATTACACACAGACTGATATATTTCAAATGTTTATTTCTTTTAATTTTGATGATTAGAGCTTACAGCTCATGAAAGTCAAAAATCAGTATCTCAAAATATTAGAATATTACTTAAGACCAATACAAAGAAAGGATTTTTAGAAATCTTGGCCAACTGAAAAGTATGAAAATGAAAAGTATGAGCATGTACAGCACTCAATACTTAGTTGGGGCTCCTTTTGCCTGAATTACTGCAGCAATGCGGCGTGGCATGGAGTCGATCAGTCTGTGGCACTGCTCAGGTGTTATGAGAGCCCAGGTTGCTCTGATAGTGGCCTTCAGCTCTTCTGCATTGTTGGGTCTGGTGTCTCTCATCTTCCTCTTGAGATTCTCTCTGGGGTTCAGGTCAGGCGAGTTTGCTGGCCAATCAAGCACAGTAACACTATGGTCATTGAACCAGCTTTTGGTACCTTTGGCAGTGTGTGCAGGTGCCAAGTCCTGCTGGAAAATGAAATCAGCATCTCCATAAAGCTTGTCAACAGAAGGAAGCATGAAGTGCTCTAAAATTTCCTGGTAGATGGCTGCGTTGACTGTGGACTTCAGAAAACACAGTGGACCAACACCAGCAGATGACATGGCAGCCTAAATCATCACTGACTGTGGAAACTTCACACTGGACTTCAAGTAACATGGATTCTGTGCCTCTCCACTCTTCCTTCAGACTCTGGGAACTTGATTTCAAAATGAAATTAAAAATGTACTTTCATCTGAAAAGAGGACTTTGGAGCACTGAGCAACAGTCAGTTCTTTTTCTCCACAGTCCAGTTAAGACGCTTCTGACGTTGTCTCTGGTTCAGAAGTGGCTTGGCAGCCCTTTTCCTGAAGATGTCTGAGCGTGGTGACTCTTGATGCACTGACTCCAGCTTCAGTTCTCTCCTTGTGAAGCTCTCACAAGTGTTTGAATCGGCTTTGCTTGACTGTATTCTCAAGCTTGCGGTCATCCCTGTTGCTTGTGCACCTTTTCCTACCCAAATTCTTCCTTCCAGTCAACTTTGCATTTAATATGCTTTGATACAGCACTCTGTAAACAGCCACACCTTTCAGTAATGACCCTCTGTGACTTACCCTCTTTGTGGAGGGTGTCAATGTTCCTCTTCTGGATCATTGCCAAGTCAGCAGTCTTCCCCATTATTGTGGTTTCAAAGAACAAGAGATACCCAGAATTTATACTGTAGGGACGGTCATTTATTCAAACTCAAATGTAAATATTCTAATATTTTGAGATACTGATTTTTGACTTTCATGAGCTGTAAGCTCTAATCATCAAAATTAAAAGAAATAAACATTTGAAATATATCAGTCTGTGTGTAATGAATGAATATAATGTACAAGTTTCACTTTTTGAATGGAATTAGTGAAATAAATCAACTTTTTGATGATATTCTAATTATATGACCAGCACCTGTATATTACTGAACCAGGTGGAAAAATATGTCTTAGTTTTTAAGAGTGGGGGGGAAGAAATATGACGGGACAAAAAGCAGGAAGAGAGTAAAAATGTTTTTGTTGAGAGAAAAAAAAATTGAAGAAAGAAAAATGTAAGAGGTTTTTTTTTTTTACAATATTTTTGGTAACACCTTACAATAAAGTTCCATTCGTTAGCATTAGTTAGTTAGCTAACATAAACTAACAATGAAAACTACTTTTAAAGCATTTAAATGATTTAATGATTCCAACATTTACTAATACATTATTAAAATCAAGTTGTATCTATTGATATTATTTAATGTACCTGCACTAACATAGACTAACAACAAACAGCTGTATTTTTATTAACTAACATTAACAGATGAATAATTACTGTAAATGTATCGCTCATTGTAAGTTAATGTTAGTTCATGCATTAAATACAGTTAACAAATGGAACCTTATTGTTACCAATGTTGAAAAAAAAACAAAGAGAGAAAAATGTATTTTTTGAAGAGAGTAAAAATATTTTTGAAGAGAAAAAAAGGTTACACTTTATTTTAAGGTGTCCTTGTTACAGTGTAACAAGTAGGTACTGAGTACAAGTAAGTAGATTTAAGTACTGAGTAATATTAATTAACTACATGTACGTACTAAATGGTTAGGATTTGGTTTAGTGTTACTTGCATGTAATTATGCATAATTTATTGTTATTATAATAGTAAATACATGTAACGTGTAAAAAGGACACCTTAAAATAGTTAACGAAAAAAAAATTGAAGACAGAAAAATTGAGAAAAAAATTGGGGAACAAAATTGTACCTGTTTTTGTTTCGTGAAGAAAAAATTGGAGAGAAAATTATTATTATTATTATTTTTTTTTTTTTTGAAGAACCTTGACCTTGACTTTTTTCCCACCTTGATATTTTAGAAAGAGCAGAGAAGCTGAATTCCACTGATTTTATTTTGACTCCAGCAGGTTTGTCTGATGTGTTTCTGCTGTTTCTCTCTCAGATGCCATCAGCGCTTGTAAAATCACGCAATCATCACGTTACTCGTCTGTACATGAATGCTGATCGTTATACAGAGCAGATCCATCACCGCATGAGCAACACACTTCTCCTGATTCTGGAGCTTCACACGGACTTCAGTTCAGAAAGCCATCGAAGATCCTTCATTCTGAAACCCCTGCCTTTCTTACGGTTCATTTGCCTCTTGCACTTCCACCCCATCTGAGCTCTTATAGTTATTTTTATATCTCAGAACGTTTTGTTGTTTTCTGTAAACTTTGCTTCTGTAAATGTGTACAGATCCGGAGAATCAGAAACACGTCAACGCTCATACAATCACTGCCGTTTGATACAGACATCAATGTGTTTGGATGATGTACAGTATAATGGACGCTAATAATAATAATAATAATAATATTTGGACACCTATATTTTGCCATCTGTACATTAAACATGACCCAGCATCCATACGGTAATGTTCATTTCTGGACTCATAAGATAAGATGATCTGATCTGACATCTACGCCACACAGTATTTCATTTGAGTTTTATTTCTTCAGAAAACGACTGTGAGCCAAAGATTCTCGGCGGAGAAACGGAAACCTTCGTCCAGCTCATCCGGTCTGGGTTCTTGCATTTATGATATAGATTCTGTACATAAATCCAGTGTTACATAAATAAAGGGACTGGAGATTAAAAGTGACTCAGTGAATCATTAAGAATCATTTGTGTGGTTCTGAACAGCAGAGGGCAGTGAATCGCAGCGGTTCAGTCATGATTGGCTTCGATTCATTCTCATGAGAAACCTTTCTTTCATTTCATTCTCAAAAGAGTTGATTTTGATGTTAATTTTTCTGCCATGTCATTTATTAAAAGCTTGACATTGCTAAATTATATATTGACTTTTAATTTTAATAATTCTTTAAATCAAAACACTTCCCTCTGCTTGGACTATAATCAATAAGTGACAAAATCAGCTCATGTTTGCCAGTGAAACACAATTTATGACATAAATGAGAAATGTTCATTTCAGTTTTGTAAATGCTGTACAGTTTCTTCTAGAAGTTACTACATCATTCCCATAATTCCATTTGTGTGATTTCTGAGTTTTCGTCATCTATTTTTCTAACATTTTGGAACAGACTAAAGCATGAGTAGACCCTAACCCTAACCCTAACCCATTCTAGAAATCTGTAAGATGTTCAGCATCTAAAAAGAGAGCTCTTATAGATCTCATTTCCTTTATTTAAACGCCTTCAGCATAAGAGAAATTCACATGCATATATATATATATATATATATATATGAGAACCAATGTTTTTTTTTTTAAGGATTTGACATTCAAATAATTCAAATTGCAAAAACAATATAGAGTGGAACTGTAACATATTTAATAAACTGTCATAAATTATGCCTTTTACTTGGAGTTTTTTGAAACCTTTTTCCAAGTCAAGAGATCTGGGATAATGCACGTTAATTAACATTACATCAATTTAAATTTGCTAGAATAACTCAATTTTAATCTGCAATAATAATAATAATAATAATAATACACTAAGCACAAAAAACAAATTATATCATCTACCAAAAAAACAACAACAAAATAACTGATATTTCCCAAATGTCTCCTTTTGTGTTTCACAGAAAAATAACGAAGGAAAGAAAATGGTATTTGAGTTCTAGGTGAACTAGCCCTATAAAAAGGCCATTTCTATTTTTTGCATCAGTGTATCAATAGAAAATCAGTTTTAGATTTCCACATTTTATTTCACTTTTGAAAATACTGTAAGGAGTTCTTCTGATCACATGAAGAGACTAAAGAGGCGGATGATGAAAATAATAATAAATCTGATCGTGAGCATGAGATCTGGACACAGAAAATAAACATGTAAATGTGCAAGAATTGAAAGACGCGTGAACTTCCCCTTTAAATAACGCGACGCTTCCTTCAGTCCCGCTTGCGTTAAGCGCGGTTAGAATTTAATGAAGAAATTCAGCATTTCTCCGCCAAATGCTTAAAATCCGACAGAGTGGTTGAATTAAAACGAATTTTAGCACATTTTACTGAACCAATGTTTTTAAATGGTCGTTTACACACTTCAGAAGACGCGTTAAAGCACTTTGGCGGATTTATCGCAGTCGCCGGAGAAATGTCGCGGAGCGTCGCGTTATTTAAAGGAGAAGTTCACGCGTCAGTAAGCAACAAACAGCTCGTGTCCAGCAGGTGTCGCTCTAATAAAGCGAGAATCTTACACAATCACTTTCATTCATACAATTCAATAGAGTTTCCAGACAGATGTTAGGATACGAGCCGAGGAAAATTAGTCAAACCAGTAACTATATTTTTACATTCTAACACCAGAAACACATTCATTGCATACTAATTCATACAATTACACAGTGCTGTAAATATTATATATTTCCAACACTTCCATATTATATGGAAGCATGTTGAGAAACGCTGCAACAAAAACACAATTACAAACAGCAGTCAGTATGAAAGTGTTCAAACTTTTGCAGTTTAAATCAAATTATGACCAAATGAGAAAAATATTTCAACTCTGTACAACTTTTATAGAGTTGCAAGAGCTCCTGAAAAACCTTAATCAAATTTGAAATCATAAACAAAGAAAGAAATAGTCCTGATCATACATTCACATACTAGAAACTGCAAAATGTTTAAAATTTGAAAAAGAGGGATTTTTATGAATTACATTTCATTTTTATAATTCATTTCACAAGACACAATAATTGGTGAAAACTAAATTGAAAAAATGGTTTCAGTTAATTACAATGAAACAATAAGTAACGCATTAAACATGAAATTTTGAAGTAAAAAACGAGAAGGTATTTTCTTGCAAAAGTAATATTTTCTTTCAATGATCAGCTTTGAAAAAAACAAATTTCATGGTGCATTTGATTCTCAATATTGCATGTTTCACAGTATTTTGTGATTGTTGTGTTTAAAGTTCTTCGGTTTCCAGCATCTTTCACACCATCAGAAAACACACGAAAGCATGAAAACGTCTGAAGATCATCAGGATTATTTAATCTTGTGGAATTAAACGTCAAGAAATTTTATGCAAAACTAAAAACATTACGATCTTATTTATTATTCTGATTTTTTTCTTCTTGTTTGTAATGAAATTAAACATCTGATTGATCCTGCATGGTGTCTGTAAGCAGAAAAAGCCAGAGTCAGTTCACTGAAAGCAGTCAAAACAGCTGAAAACTGAAAGTATAAAGAGGAGGAGTGACCAGAGAGAGAGAGGGGCATGATTTGTTTGCTGATCAGAGCCAATAGAAAGCTCTCAGTGTGATAAGATCCACATGCGAGTGACGGAGACGAGCCAGAAAGCAGAGTTCAAACAAACACAGAGAGAGAGAGAGAGAGAGATTTATAGAGTCTCCTCCAGAAAGCAGCATCAGTCTGAGAGGATCCGTCACAAACAGCAGCAGAGGCTCTGGTCTGCTCCGTCCATGGGCTTGAGCGGCGCCGGCGTTCCTGGACTCTGGATCCGTCTCTGACCACACACTCGTCCAGGTGAGGCTCCGCTCGGGTTGGGAATGATGAGGTTGTGATGAGGTTGCCAGGTCTGCGCTGGAGTGTTTGATCCGATTAGGGCCGTTTCTGCGGGTCGGTGAGCGCTCGAGCCGGCACTGAGTGAAAGAGGATTTATAGAGCTTTCATTCACACACTGCTTTCACCACAAATATACTCTGCTATGATTTTAGAATCATAACCACACTCACAACTAGCCATATATTGATTCATTTGCTGACGTTTGACCATTTTGAGGCCATTAACTAGATGGATAAAGATACTACTTTTTTTTTTCTTTTTTTTTTAAGTGTAAATCCAGTTATTCATAACTTTTTTTAATGTTTAAAATTATTTTTAATAAGATTATTAATTTCTATAGTATTAATCTCAAAAACAACATTCATGGAACATTTTATTTCTGTTTTAGTTGGACATTTGATGGTTTTTACTTGATTCGGAGAACATTTAAAAATTTAGCAAAATTATTTTAAAAAATGTTCCTTAAATGTTTGTATAAATCAAGAAAAAATGTTTTAAAACATTTTTTAATGTTTAAAAGAATTATTTAACTATTATAACTTTGTTTCAGAACATTTAAAAGTAACATTTCCATAATGTTTACAAAATGATCAAATGGAATGTTAATGTTTGTACAACTAAGAAAAAGTGCTTAATGTTTAAAAGAACTGTTTTTATAAGTTCAATTTCCACAGCATTAAAGTCATTAATAAATGTTAGCACAAAGACATTTATACATCGTTCAAAGAATGTTGTTTCAGAATGTTCAGAAAACTTTCAAAAGTAACGTTTCCATAACGTTTGCAAAATGATCAAATGGAGTGTTTTCTTAACATGTGTGACCCTGGAGCACAAAACCAGTCATAAGGGTCAATTTTTTTAAATTGAGATTTATACATCATCTGAAAGCTGAATAAATAATCTTTCCATTGATGTATGGTTTGTTAGGATCGGACAATATTTGTCTGAGATACAACTATTTGTAAATCTGGAATCTGAGGGAGCAAAAAAATCTAAATATTGAGAAAATCACCTTTAAAGTTGTTCAAATGAAGTTCTTAGCAATGCATATTACTAATCAAACATTAAGTTTTGATATATTTACGGTAGGAAGTTTACAAAATATCTTCATGGAACATGATCTTAATATCCTAATGATTTTTGGCATAAAAGAAAAATGTATAATTTTGAGCCATACAATGTATTGTTGGCTATTGCTACAAATATACCTGTGCTGCTTATGACTGCTTCTGTGCTGCAGGGTCACATATATGTATAACCAAGAAAAAGTGTTTAATGATTTAAATGATTACTTTTCCAGTGCATCTCATTTATTCTCGATGAAGTGAATGTGGAAAAGCTCTAACAGTTCAAATGGATTCTAAACTGAATTGACTGAACACTGCAGAGACACAGATGGACATGAGGATCATATGTAGAGCAGGTCTGATAGTGTCAGAAGCAGCAGATCAGAATCACAGTGGATACTAGAGCTGAAAGCTTTGAGATCGAGTCTGAAGCTCATAGTCAGACTGATATTTCTGAAATCAGAAGCTGTGAATTCATCTATCTGATGTTTAGGTCAAACACAGAGACACCGGCAGGAGTTACTGATGCAGGATCAGCTGAACACCCCTTAGACTTCACAGCAACAATAATCGACCAAGACAATCAATTACAACTCGCTTCAGAACTCAGTTACAACTAGACGACACACACACACACACACACACACACCACTTTAACCCTTCAATCAGATCGTTGGAGTATCTGGAGGCACTTTCTGAACGTTTCTGGTGGATCTGCACATACATTAGAATAGTTACACAAGCAGAAACAAAGCCTTCCAGCTGGGGTGCGTGTGTGTGTGTGTGTGTGTGTGTGTTGGGTGACAGGAGTGTACTGCGGTTGATGTGGGCTGTGAACATTAGCTGTGTTTGGAAAGCGCCGCTCGTCTGTGACGGACTGTTTGATAACAGTCTGTCAGAAGTGTGCTATTTATTATGTTTTCATTATTCTTCCATTTAGTTTGTCTGATTATAAGCTCATGGGTGACCAAATGGTGTATTTTTGTGTTGTTTTTCAGCATTTTCAATTTTTAATGCTACTCAACTGATCAGAATCAGTCAGAACTCTGTTTTATCAGTCTTTTTATATAGATTTATATTATGGCAGGCTATCTTCACTCTTGGAAGAAAAGGTTCTGTAGCTACAGAACCCAAGTGAACCTTTTTTCTAAGCGTGTAATTGGCTGGTTTTTGTGTCACTTCCTGTGACCCCTCCCATCTTCCTCGACCCTAAACGAAGGTCATGACCTTTCCTTTCCCCTCAGATGGTTTTTAGTAAGGGAACGAAACTTTGCCAAAGCTTTAAGACCCTCAAAATACACATTTAAATAATCTTTCCATTGATGTACGGTTTGTTATGATCGGACAATATTTGGCTGAGATACAACTATTTGAAAATCTGGAATCTGAGGGAGCAAAAAAATCTAAATATTGAGAAAATCACCTTTAAAGTTGTTCAAATGAAGTTCTTAGCAATGCATATTACTAATCAAACATGAAGTTTTGATATATTTACAGTAGGAAATTTACTAAATATATTCATGGAACATGATCTTAATATCCTAATGATTTTTGGCGTAAAAGTAAAATGTATAATTTTGACCCATACAATGTATTGTTGACTATTGCTACAAATATAGCTGTGCTGCTTATGACTGCTTCTGTGCTGCAGGGACACATTTTTTTATTTTATCTTTGTTATTAAAAATAAGAAGAGTTGCAAAAAAACAACAATTGAACAAATAAGAAACAGTGCATTACTTTTCTCATTTTACATCTAAACATTCAAGAAAAACAAAAAATAAAGTGTAAAAATCACTTCTGTGTGTTCATTACAAATAAACAGATTATTAAAACTACAAAAGCAACAATCTTTTCTTTTATTGTTAGATTAACATGAATGCGACAGACGGCCTGCATATATATATTAACACCTACTGTACTGCACGGATCTAATATACTGTTACACATCAGGTGTTTTTCCTCAAACGTTCATAGATTGTGTGAATAGCCTACTTAAACACGGTCTTTCTGTGTATACAGTGTGTCTCGGGATCGCGCGAGAAGCGAGCAGAGAGAAAGACACTCCTCTCAGAAAACATACAAATAAAGATAAATGTAGATGTGTAATTGCATCACTGGGATCACTAGACGAGGGCGTAAGGAACTCATTTGTGTGAAAGCCTCAAATTTGACCAAAATCGACATTTCAATTTTTGTGTCTGTAGCTCAAAACTAGCCCGTGTGCATTCCGACTCCGAATGACTAAATCAAACAAGCATCTCCACCATCAGCAGTTAGAGACGGATCTCCAGTCATCGACTCCTAAACACACTTCAGTGACGCTGTAGGTCTTGTGCAACAGAAGGCAAGGAGTTGAAGACGGAGCGTGTTCGGCGTCGTGAGATTTACGAGGCGTCTGCAGCGAGGCCGCGATATCAAACGCCGAATCCCAAACACTAAAGCAGCGACCCTCGTTCATCATCTTTACGCAAACAGCCCTGCAGTATAGATGAGATTCCCAGAGAGGAACAACAAAAGCCCCTCGTTCCTGGAGATTTCTAATCAAGAACATGAAAGGTTCAACCTTGACGCTCTCTGGGATGAAAGCGAGGAGCTTTGATTCACGACAAAGAGCTGCTTTGTAAATATTTTGTTTATGGGAATGAATCACTCAGATTTGTTTTTCCTTCCGGCGATGCCACATCTGTGCTAAAGATGTCCGGCGTGATTGACGGATCGCTCGCTCTCTGCCGCCGAAACTCTGCTGACTGCAGACAAAGTGACAAATTAAAGTTAATCTGTGACTTCCTGTCTTCACAGGAAACAAAGTGAAAGCTCAGGGCAAAAACGCTTTGACCCCAGAGAGATTCAGTCAAACCAAGCCATAAAGAACTGTGGGTTCATATAACAAAGTCCCACTGAACATGTTTTGACTCATTAGATGGCATGACTCGACACACTCGATCTGTGCGTCATCACACAACAAAGTTGAACAGGACATTTACTTTTAACACCTCGACCCATTATTCATATCTGCCCTTTTCTAATTGAAGTTAAAGACTGTTTCTGACCCCAAGTGTACCTGTATCTATCTACACAGAAATACAAAGAAACAAATAGAACTAAAGACGACAGAACAATAGACGGATAATGTGTGCGTCTTGTGGATTTTCACAGAGACTGATATGTAACGGGCAGGAATGCTGCAGTAATTAACTCGGTTTCATCCAAACGAGAGAAATCCATTTCTTGTGGTTTTAGTTTAGAAAACAAGTGTGTGTGAATGTGAGTGTGGAGCTGAGCTGGAGACGAGCGTGTCACACAAACACGTCGAGAAGCTGGTTCTCATGCTGGACACAAAACTCAGCAAATCAGTTCAAGAATGTGAGTGTGTGTGTGAGTGTGTGTATGTGTGTGTGTGAGTGAATGACCGAGTGAGTAAGTGTGTGTGAGTGTGTTTGTGTGTGTGCGCATGTTTGTGAATGAGTGAGTGTGTGTGTGTGTGTGTTTGTTTGTGTGTGTGCGCGCATGTGAGTGTGCATGTTTGTGAATGAGTGTGTTTGTGTGTGCGCATGTGAGTGTGCATGTTTGTGAGTGAGTGTGTTTGTGTGTGTTTGTTTGTGTGTTTGTGTGTGTGTGTGTGTGCATGTTTGTGAATGAGCGAGTGTGTGTGTGTGTGTGTGTATGTTTGTGAATGAGCGAGTGTGTTTGTGTGTGTGTGTGTGCATGTTTGTGAATGAGCGAGTGTGTTTGTGTGTGTGTGTGTGTGTGTGTGCATGTTTGTGAATGAGCGCGAGTGTGTTTGTGTGTGTGTGTGTGTGTGCATGTTTGTGAATGAGCGCGAGTGTGTTTGTGTGTGTGTGTGTGTGCATGTTTGTGAATGAGCGCGAGTGTGTTTGTGTGTGTGTGTGTGTGCATGTTTGTGAATGAGCGCGAGTGTGTTTGTGTGTGTGTGTGTGTGCATGTTTGTGAATGAGCGCGAGTGTGTTTGTGCATGTTCGAGAGTGTACTGGTTTTTGTGGTTTACGGGGATAAAATGTGTATAATAACATGGGTATGACAGAGGTATTACAATTTGAAGGTGGTTTATGAGGACACTGTCTATGTCCCCGTAAAACAAAAGGCTTAATAAAACATACTAAATGGTGTTTTTTTTTTTTTAATCTAAAAATGCCTGTAGTCTCCTGTAAGGGGTAGGTTTAGGTGTAGGGTTGGTGTAGGACAATAGCACATACAGTAAGTACAGTATAAAAACCATTACGCCTATGGAGAGTCCCCGTAAACCACTAAAACAAACATGTGTGCGAGAGTGTGCGTGTTTGTGAATGAGTGCGTGTGTGTGCGCATGTTTGAGTGTGCATGTTTGTGAGTGAATGTTTGTGTTGTGACTATGAGAGTGTGTGTGTGATATACTGTAGTGTCTTGCATGTGTAAATGAAGCTCACTTGTGTCAGCAGTGGACGGCGTTGTAAGAGTCAGTGGAGTCATACTTGTTCCATCTCTTCAAAGAATTAGCAGTGTTTAAGAGGTTTTTCTGGTTTTATCTGCTTACGGTGGGCTCTGGCTGTTGTTCGTGTCAAGGTCAAGAGCTCCTGCATTACTCTGCTGTCAGTCTGGAGCTTCACGAGCATCAGATCCGTGTAAAGATGCTTTTCGACGCTGTGGCACTGGGCTGTGGTTTATGTAGAGCCTCATACACTGCGATCTGAACAGCAACAGGAATTTACTGAAATGCAATCTAAAGAAACTCAAGTGATGTATTCTGGGAAATGAAGTATTTGAGAGTACAATTTGACTTTGAATGTAAGGAGCAAAGCAAATAGAATTAAAATGATGAGAAATTAACAATAATTTTGTCAGTTTTATTTTATAACTATAAATATTAGTGCTGTTGTTCAAATGAAGTTCTTAGCAATGCATATTACTAATCAAAAATGAAGTTGAGAGATATTTACGGTAAGAAATTTACAAAATATCTTCATGGAACATGATCTTTACTTAATATCCTAATGATTTTTGGCATAAAAGAAAAATTTATCATTTTGACCCATACAATGTATTGTTGGCTATTGCTACAAATATACCCCAGGGTCACAAATGATTAAATCGCATACAAAATAAAAGTTTTTGTTTACATAATACATGCATGTGTACGGTGTATAATTATGTATATATAAATACACACACATACAGTATATATTTTGAAAATATATATATATACACACACATGTATATATTTGCATTATTATATTATATATAAATATATTTAATATATAAACAGCATATTTTTCTTAAATATAAACACATGCATGTGTTTGTATTTATATATACACATAAATATACACAGTACACACTCATGTAAACAAAAACTTATTTTGGATGCGATTAATCATTTGAAAGCACTAATAAATATATATAAATATAGTGTGTGTGATGTGCCAACCCTAAACCATAAGCCTAGTCTAGTTAACCCTAACCATATTCCTCAACTACATAATTAAATCAGAGTTGGAGTTTGAGTCTTTTAGTTATTGTCTGTCATTTGGAGCTCAACTAGTGAAATAAACAGACTTTCAGTAGAAAAGCACTTAATGTTCAGTCTTTCCTGTATTAAGCAACAAAAGAGTTATATTGCTGATGGGTGATCTTGTACTCACAGGTGTGTGTAATGATGAGGGGTCAGGAGCTCATCTCATGATTTCCCATCAGACACGGGATGTGGATTCTGATGTTTCTCTCTCTGTCTGTTCCAGGATGAGCTGTAAGGTGGCGCTGTGGCTGCTGCTCGCCGGCCTGCTGTGTGTTGCCTTCGCCGGCCGAAAAACTCGACCGCAGGGATCCATCCCGTCGCCCTACAAGACCAACTCCAACACCTCCGACCGGCGCACACGCAAACAGGAAGTGCTGGCCTCCAGCCAGGAAGCTCTGGTGGTGACGGAACGCAAGTACCTGAAGAGCGACTGGTGCAAGACTCAGCCGCTGCGGCAGACGGTCAGTCAGGAGGGCTGCAAGAGCCGCACCGTCATCAATCGCTTCTGCTACGGCCAGTGCAACTCCTTCTACATCCCACGGCACGTCAGGAAAGAGCAGGAGTCCTTCCAGTCCTGCGCCTTCTGCAGGCCGCAGCGCTTCACCAGCCTCACCGTGGAGCTCGACTGCCCCGACCTGCAGCCGGACGTCCGCTACCGCAAGATCCAGCGCGTCAAGCAGTGCCGCTGCATGTCCGTCAGCATGTCCGAGTCTGTGAAACAGTGAGATCGTGACCACGTTTCGCTGGAAACACTTGCTGCTAATCTGAGCTGAAAGACTGCAAGGCTTCAGCACGCCATCTTAAGACTGTCCTGCTGGACATTGTTCACTATCGGTTCTCATTGGACACTATTGGTCACCCATAGGTCTTCATTGGTCTCCAACAGTCTCCACTGGTCACTACTGGTCTCCATCGGACACTATTGGTCACCATTGGTCACTATCAGTCATTGGACACTGTCACTATAGGTCTTCTTTGGTCACTGTCGGTCACCATTGGTCTCCAACAGTCTCCATCAGTCCCCACTGGTCACTATTGGCCATCATTGGACACTATTGGTCACTACTGGTCTCGATCAGACACTATTGGTCACTATCGGTTATCATCGGACACCAGTCAGTCACCATTGGTCTCCAACGGTCTCCATCAGTCACCACTGGTCACTATCAGTCATCATAGGACACTACTGGTCTCCATCAGACACTATTGGTCACTATTGGTCATCATCGGACACCATCAGTCACTGTCGGTCACCATTGGTCTCCATCAGTCACCACTGGTCACTATCAGTCATCATAGGACACTACTGGTCTCCATCGGACATTATTGGTCACCATTGGTCACTCTCGGACATCATAGGTCACTATCGGTCATTATTGGACACTATTGGTCACCATAAGTCTTCATTGGTCTCTATCGGTCACCAATGGTCACTATCAGTCATCATTTGTCCCATTGGTCACCACTGGTCTCCATCGGACACTATGGCTCACTCTGAGTCATCATTGGTCACTATCAGTCATCATTAGACACTACTGGTCTCCATTGGACACTATTGTCACCATTGGTCACTATCAGTCATCATTCGTTGCTATCGGTCACCATCGGACACTATTGGTCACTCTCGGTCATCGTTGGCGACTATCAGTCATCATTGGTCACCAAGGTTATAATCGGTCACTAGAGAGCGTGTGAAAACTAACTGACGTGCCGAGAAATGACTCCACACTGGACTCTATGCAGGAGCTGCTGCCGCCTGTGTGATGATCAGTGATAGTTAACACCAAACATGCATAACTAGACTGATTATAGAGATTCTATAGAAATATGGTACAGCAAAAGTATATATATGTAGAGAAAAAACTGAAGTCTATATTAAAACTATTGAGTTCAATTCGCGTCTTCTGATCTTTTAGGGGTTCAGTCTGGTTTATCTAAAGCTGACATGGGAAAACTAGCCTTCATGTGGTTTAATCTGGTTGGTTTTTCTCCATTGGCTAGTAGTTATCTTGCAGTGGAGTTTGATTTGCACCATTTAAAAATCCTGGAAGATTCACATTATTATGTTTGATAATCAATTCAACGCAGATCCAATGCAAATATGCAGATTTGTGGGGAAAATTGGTGTACTGGGTATTAAGGCCCTCCCACACTAAGAACAATAACTATAACAAAGTTTCAATAATCGCTGCAACTATAAGAGAACAGTGGAGTGCACATCGCAACTATATAATTCTGACTTTTTTCCTTGCAATTCTGGGATTATCTCTCACAGCTCTGAATTTCTCGCAATTTACAATTGCAAGATATAAACTCGGACATTCAAAAGTCTGAATATTCAAGAAAACACAATTGTGAGAAAAAAAAAGGTCAGGATTGTGATTAAGTTAAAATTACGAAATGCAAACTTAGAATTCAGAGAAAAAAAATTAATTAATTTGAGATTATATCATGCAAAATGGAGAAAAAAGCCAGAATTGTGAAATATAAGCATGCAATTGTGAGAAAAGGTCAGAACTGTCCAATTAAAAAAAAAGTCGCAATTACCTTTATTATGTGTTTCATGGTACAAACAAAGAAACAATTCCAAGATGAAAACTCAGAATTGAGAGATAAATCAATTAAGATATAGACTCAGAATTCTGATTTTTTTTCTCTAAATTGCAATTTTGAGTTTCTTGCATGCAAATGTCCTTTTTCTCAGAATTGAGAAAATTGTGAGATATAAACTTTATAAAACTTAGAATTGTGAGAAGTCGCAATTACCTTTTTTATTCTGGTGGCAGAAACGGGCTTCCATAATATAATGATTACTTTCAGAGCGATTTTGCAGAATGTAACTTAAGTGCACTTACAATATTATCGTTCGTTTGTGTGGACGCTAATATCAACCTTTTTCCTACGAGCATTATTTTAATTATCTGGAAGAGTGATGGATATTTCAAAAAAGAGCTTTCTCTCAGTTTGACAAACTGTATTTCCTGCTTCAGAAACCTTCCAGTAAACACTGGGATTAGAAGTGAAAAAGGGGTAGAAAATGACATCGTAAAACATCCACATAAAAAGAGACGTGAATGAGGATTTGGGGAGGAAAAACGAGAGATTCTTTTGCATTTTCCATATTGTTAATCATATTATTTGAAATTTATTTCAGTCATTTTGAGTGGAAGTTTTTGGTGTGAACGTCCCTTTAAAATGTGTTAAACTGAGCTGAGAGCTCTGAACTCTTATTAGTGTCTGAATAACCAACAAAATGCTTGTTTGAGACACAATTCAATCCTGAAGACGTTCATAAGATTAGAAAACATCCCATGGTGAATATGCAAGTAAATCTCCAATCGTGTGAAATAAATTAAAATGTCTGAATTTATTAATCCCTTTATTTTACATAAATTACACTCTTCTCAAAACGTTCAGATACAAACAGTTATTGCACATGGAGCGCAGACGTCCATCCACACCTCCGACACGCACATGCTAAAAACAAACCAATGCTACATAAAGATGTTAATATAATTTACATTAATTTAAAAAAACATCCTCTTAAATACATTGAGTGAGTGAGTGAGTGAATGTGTGGATGCAGCAAAAACAGAAAACAATATTGCATAATTTCACAAAAACACTGAGTAGATTCCTGAACGTTCGCCGCTGACTGATTTGACTCGTACTGTACATACTGGAGTGTCTCTTTCAGGTCCTGTAGGACTGGAGTGTGCTTTGAACATGTTAAACCAGCTGATGACTAGAGCACTAAACTGCACTAACTAGTGTTGGTTTAAAAGCATGTGACTGTGCCAATGTTTAAAATAAAGACGCATCAGAAATCCAGATACTCTCGCTTTCTCTTGCCTTTTTTCGTCGGTTAAAAATAAAACAACCTTGTTTTGATGATATTGCTTCAGTCCTCCAGTATGTACGGTGATATGTAACATCTGATATGTTCATCCGTCAGGATACAGGATATGACATCACATTCAGACGGCGGATCACTTCCTGTGTGGTACGGCAGATGGCAGAGTAACACTGAAGATGCTGCGAGAGCGATTTACAGATGAAACGACACGAGTCAGTCCACATCCGCCTCAGATCTTCATGCCCAACTTTGCCTTCTGTTAGGAAATAAAGAGGCTCATTTAATGAAAGTATAATCTCATGCTACTTTCAATCCATTCAGCTCTCAATCTCAATTTCATCTGTACAAATGGCAACATCCTGAAAATAAATCTCCGTTTGAATTTCTCATAGCTCACTGGAAACACGTTTATAAAGGTCTGGAGAGACTCAAGAGTCAAAGCTTTAGAGCTCATACACTTACTCTAGTCAAAATGTGATACTTACGGAAGCCCATTTCCGCCACTGAATAGAGGATAAAACAAGGTAATTGCGACTTTTTAATCTCATAATAGTTTTTTCTTGCAACTGCATGATCAAGACTAACAATTCTGTTCAGGAATCTCTCAGTGTCAGTGTTTTTGGCCACTGCGAGTTCCTTAAATCACTCAACAGACATTCATGGAGTCTTTCCATGGCATCATTTAACTGTGTCAGTGATAACACATCATCTAATAGCAATTAAGCTTCTCAAACAAGCCTTACAGGTTTCATATGCACAACGAATTAATAACTCCAACCTAGAACTACTGTAAGTATATACAACACTGTCCGCATTCACCTAAAGCGATATATATACACTACATAGCAAATCTCAACTGACTGATTTTTTATATTGCTCTAATTATAATTCAGACTATAAAAGGCATGAAGATTTTATAAACATTAAAAACATGATTTTCAGTTAGGCTGCTTTGAAACATGTAAATTGTAAATAAAGTTGCTTACGATTCCAGACGCGTGTTTGGGTTTGACGCTGTATGTGGCTTTTTCTTTGACCTGTCGGAAACACTCCTCCGCAGCCTTCAGCCTGAGAAACAACATGAAGAGAGAGAGAGGAACAGAGAGCGTTACTGACCCAGACATCCACACCATACTCTAACATAATACTCAACATCATACTCCACACATCTATAACATATTCGATATCATACTCTAAATCATTCCCTACAACATATCCTACATCATACTCTACAACACTCAACATATCCTACATCATACTCTACAACACTCAACATATCCTACATCATACTCTACAACACTCAACATATCCTACATCATACTCTACAACACTCAACATATCCTACATCATACTCTACAACACTCAACATATCCTACATCATACTCTACAACACTCAACATATCCTACATCATACTCTACAACACTCAACATATCCTACATCATACTCTACAACACTCAACATATCCTACATCATACTCTACAACACTCAACATATCCTACATCATACTCTACAACACTCAACATATCCTACATCATACCCTATACATGTGTTGCGGTCCTCGACCTGCTCCAAGCGGGATTCAAACCGCAGTCTCCGGCGTGGGAGGCAGGCGCTCTAACAAGGAGGCTAAAGGCCATGATGTAGAGTATGATGTATGATATGTAGAGTATGATGTAGGATATGTAGAGTATGATGTAGGATATGTAGAGTATGATGTAGGATATGTAGAGTATGATGTAGGATATGTAGAGTATGATGTAGGATATGTAGAGTATGTTGTAGAGTATGATGTTGAGTATGATGAGTATGTGTAGCAGAGGCCAGCGGGTAAAGTGCTGTGCAGGTAAAACCTCACTCCCCTGATCTCAAGAGGTGCTCTAGCGACTGACAGCATACACATACTCACCACAGCATACTCACCATATCCGACATCATGCTCAACATCATACTCTACAACACAGCATATCCTATACACACTCGACATCTTACTCTACAACATACTCAACATATCTTACATCATACCCTATCCATACTCAACATCATACTCACCATATCCTACATCATGCTCAACATCATACTCTACAACATACTCAACATATCTTACATCATACCCTATCCATACTCTACATCATACTCCACAACATACTCACCATATCCTACATCATACCCTCACAACATGCTCTACACCATACCCCCAAAAAACCTATAAAGACAATATATAAATTATAAAAATTACAAACAAATTGATAAAACCTTAAAAAGTCAATTGAATACCCAAAATAAAATAAAAACTTTATAAAAACTGTACAGACTATATAAAAAAATTAATAAAAAACAACAAAAAAACAACAACAATTACTTAAAACTTTAAAATTAAAATAACCAAGCTAAAAAAAAAAACTTTCAAACTACATAGACAATTAAAAACTAATAAAATGACAAAAACAGACAAAAGTAAACTTAAAACTCTAAAATATAAATTAAAATAGAAAATATAAAAAACCCATTAAAAGCTCTAACGGTACATCAATGATATTAAAACAACACTGGTATGATGTGACGCGTGTCTTAGTAAGTTGAGGTTTAACAGCGGCTTCAGGAGGAAGTGAATGTGACCCACAGGGTTCAGATACACACCAAAAACAGCTCTAATCCCCGTCACGGGCACAAACCGTACCAGTTACCCACAATCCCACACACACACAAAACCAGACAATCTTTCTTTAACACACACACGCAAGTGCACACACACACGCAACATCAGTGGTTTAAGTCTGGTTTGACTGAGTGACATACATACAGCACACTCACGTAAATCATAACTGCTTGAATTGTTTATATTGTCATAAATGTAACTTTTCGTACAGCTCTAATCTGATCAATATGACTATAAATCATTAAGATATTAAAAATATTAGCATCATGGCTTTCTGTAAAGACTCGTCGACACGTCGCTCTTCAGTGGTCATCTGACCTCTTCCTCGTTAACTAACTAGTCCTGACAGATCTCTACACTGCTTAATCTGAGCGTTCGGAAGTTAAAATCTGCCACGCTCTGCGATGAAGCGGCGCAGGAGCGGGTTCGTTTAGCACACGTCTCTCTTCTGCGGGTCATGTGTGTGGATGGGCGCCAGAAGCTTCATCTCCATGACCCTCCAACCAGTGAATGAAACACAAACACCATAATTGGCCATGTTTAGAGTCACAATGAATCCTCTGATGCTCCAGTGTGATTCTGTCAACGCATTCATGCAGCTATGTTTAAACAAACAGCATTCAATTATTTTAAAATATTATTTTTAAATAATTTAAACATTTAAAAAATCATTATTTTAAAAATCATTAAAAAATATTTGTAAAATATTTTTTTTTTAAATAAATATTTAATTTTCAAATAATCCAAAATAATATAATTGAGAAAGAATCAATCTGATGAGAATAAAGTATTGCATTAAATAATTAGAGCATTATTATATTGATTTGCAGTAAATATCAGCATTGAAAACCCACATTAAATTTAATGCATATTTGCATTTAAATGTTTGTTTCTGCTGATTTATGATCGGAAACACAAAAGCAGTTGCAAAGAATTGTTTGAGAAAAACTGATAAAAGTTAAATATTGCATTAAATAATTATTGCATTTTAAACGGGATAATTTGATGTGGGTTTTCCAAGTCCACTACTGATAAAATGCGGATTTAGAGTCAAACCGAGGAGAAAAACATCTTCATGTGTTTGCATTCACACATATCCGGCTGAATTCATGATCAGAGATGACACAAAAGCAGCGAAACGCAGCTGAAGCGATGACCTCGAGCGCTGAAGCTCATAAAACATGACTGATTCAGCGTTTGGAGTGAAGAGCCGTAACTCAATCGTCCGCTGGAACAGAAGAGCAAAGCAAACAGACGGCGTGTTGTGATGTATTTGGCTGCTGAGAAAGCCTGACATGTTTACAGGAAGTAGAATTATGGGAGAGAGATGCTCCTCCTGCACATCAGTAGCAGCTACTTTCAACAGCAGAGCTGAAAAACATCCCGCCGGACGCGAGCAGATCCGTGTGTCTGAGCCAGCGCTGAGCGCGACGAGGACGAGGGTCTGGATCAGAACACTGCCTCCACAACCAAATATGGTACGATGGTATGATGAAGAGATCAACACCCGCTCAGACAGACAGAGAGAGAAACCAAAAATACTAATAAAACAAAACAAGACAAATAGAAACAAGGAAAAGAGAAAAATACAAAAAGAAAAGAAATGACATTAAATAAAAAATAAAGAATGAAAATTAAGAAATGACAATAAAATAGAATAAAACAATAAGAAAATAATTCAATAAAAAGCAAGAAAGAAAGAAAAACATTAACTAAAAGAAAAAAAAATGAAATGAGAAAAAGGGGGAAAAATTAAAAACCGAAAAAGGAGGAAAATACAAAAATGAACAAACCATTAAATAAAAAAAAAAGTGACAAATAAAAAGAACAAAATGAAAAAGACAAAGGAAAACAGAAATAAATAAAAGGAAAGAAAAAGGACAAAGACAAAAATAAAAATAAAATGAAAAGAAAGAAAATTAAGAAATGACAATAAATAAAATAAAACAAGAAAATAATTGAATAAAATGAAAAAGAAAGAAAGAAAGAAAGAGAGAGGTAAAGGAGTGGAGGTAATCATGTAGGCCGCAGACGAGGCGCTGATGTTCTTTTACGAGCTGGATCCAGCAGTGTTCTGTTCTAGTGAAAGTGTCAGAGGTGTTTGAGAAGCTGACTGACTTTATGCTCTAATATAACCACCTTTATTACAAACAGCCTTTTTAATTGGACCCTATAAAACGCACTGTATAACCAGCGATTCTGTGCCATTACATATCACTGCAAAACACTGAAACCGAATGAGAACTTGCCTTCCCGGATCTCATGCTTTCACAGCCGGGACGGGGTTAAAGACACAAACACGTGACGAGCCGGGTCACAGAACACAAAGCGGCTCCGCGGCAGACCCATCTGTCTCTCTTGGCTCCAGATGGAGCTCGGGGCCGACTCTGTTCCCGCCAACAGACGACAAGCACTCATGACAAATTGGGGCCGAGCGACAGGGAGAGACGCTTCTGTGGGCTTTTAGGTGCCACTGGAGGAGAAAGGCAAACACTTTAGCAGCAGATCGTCTGATTACGGGTTCAGCGCATGTCAGAGGAAAGCGCGTCCGTCTCTGGGAACTCATCTATCAGATGTCTAAAGCCCCTCAGATAAAGACGTTTTGTGTGTTATCGCTGGGAAAGACGAGCGACGTCTTTGTGTCGGACGGGGAGATTGTATACTGCGCGTATTGAGTACAAATTACGAATATTTAGAGTCACTATGAGTAGTAAATCATTGCTCAAACCAGATTCTCTGCTGCTTTAACTCAAGTTGCACATACATTTTGACCTGGAAGAAATCAAATAAAAAATAAATAAAAAAGCATAGTTTTTAATAAGGCAACCAACCTTTGCAAATGCTTTAAAATGCTCAAAATACACATTTATTTTTTTCTGATTTAAATATTTTCTTCAAGAGATTCGTGTTCGGGTCATTTTGACCTGGATATGCATGGAGCACCATTAGATGTCAAAAATACTTTATTAAATTATCTATGAAGTAATTTCATCTTTTCCCCATACCTCACACACTCTTGGGACTGAATTTGTGTTGATAAACAAATGTTGTGTATTGATAAACCACTGCAGCATGAAAAACTGATCACTTATCTGAAAGTGAAAGTTTATGCAAATGAAATTGATGTTTTTTAGAAATAAATATATAGGTTTCATAAATAAACACTTAAGATAAATGAATTTAAAGGAATTTAATTAAATTACATTCATTCCAGTGGGGTTCATGCTGATAATTCTCAGATCTTGTAAATTTCATCATATAATCAAACAAGACTTCTCATAAACATTGAAAAAATATATACTTTTTTCTTTGCATAGTTTGTGTGTGTGTGTGTGTGTGTGTGTGTGGTTCATGTGTAATTTGAAATTTAACTCATTTAAAAAAAAAAAAAAAAAAAAAAAGTAGTAATAACACTGCAACATTTAACCCCCGCACTCACTCATTAATGAGAAGCTATTAATCAAATACAATATGGATTTAGTTGAAAAAAAAATGTAAGTTACAACTGTTTTATAAAACAATTGGGTCCAAACAGACCTGGAATGTGGAGATACTAGAAAGATCTGAATGCAGTGATATTTAAATGGCACAGAAATCACACGCTGCAGCTTCACATTGAGTCTCTTTTCCAGCATTGATTTTATATCGTTTTATAGGGTCCAATTAAAAAGGCTGTTTGTAATAAAGAACGTGATATGAAAGACGAGGCCCGTTTGTACATCTGGACGGGCAGAAGAGCTCGACTGTTTCCTTTTATACGGCGTGTATTGAGTTTCATGCCTCGTGCTCCGGAGACCGTGCGCTTGATGGATCCCAATTGCCTGAAATTGCTTACAAATTAGGGAGCAGAAATCACCATAGGCCATGAAATGCTGCTTATGTAGGCGACTCACCGTGCTTTAGAACAGAACATCTACAGGGTCAATTCTGTATTGCTTTAAATAATTAATAATTCTGAAGCAATTGATGCTTTTAATCCTCATAATGCATTAATGCAATCTGTACTATTTTCACATTCCAGGTCCACTGGAACCCAGAGTCGTTATTTTATAAAACCATAACTTAATATTTTTCAACTAAAACCTTATCAGCAACTTCTCATTAATGAGTGAACGTGAAAAACATTACTGCATTTACTCCTTTTTTGGTGATTAAAACATTAATTCTTTGAAATTTCAAATTACACTTGAAACACACACAAAAAAACTATATGATGCAAAATAAATAAATGAAAAAATATTTAAAAAAATCTAAATACATTATTGTATAAAAACTCATGATTGTTCAAAACCAGTCCAAATTTATGAAATCTATATATTTATTTCTAACAAAACAACAAATTTCTCTGAAAGATTTTCAAACACAATATTAATTTTACTTGTATAAACTTCCACGTTCAGATGGAAAAAGGATACATTTTCATGCTGCAATGGTTCGTCAAAAAAAACGCACAAATTTATGTCCATCAACAAAACTCAAAACTTCAAAAGTGTCATATGAAGGAAAGCTGAAATATATTTTATAAAAGTTCTCACAATAATATAACTTCATAGATAATTTTACAAAAGTATTTTTGACACCAAATGACCATGACAATGAATTTGTATTTTTTTTTTTTTTATAAAAATGTAAAAACAAATTGTAAAAAGTTTTGTTTCCTAATTAAAAACTATGCATTTTTTAGGAATGTATGCATCTCTTCTGGGTCAAAATGGACCCGTATGCACTATGAGAGTTAAAAAAGCATCTTTTTTTATTTCAGTGTCAATTAAAGGAACACAACTGACAGTACATGTTCTGTTTTGAAACAATGCGAGTTGCCCACATAGGCAGCGTTTTTACTCCCTTCTGAATCAGTGTTTCTCCAGCATTTCGTCTCGCGCTCCGGAGGCCAGAGGCCACGCGCCTGATGGATCGGAATTGCCTGAAATTGCTTACAAATTAGGGAGCAGAAATCAGCATCATCCGTGTGCAGTTCCCACATGCGGAGAGCAAAGGAAATATAATAAAAGGGCCAGAGCTAAAAGGGCGTAATCTGCATCTGAGAGGCAAGCGGCGCTTCAGAAGAAACCCGATCCGAGCGTAACGTTTCAGGACAGATGTAGAGATATACGCGGCCCTCATGAATTATGTAAAAGCGTCTCCAGCGATGGGCTGAAGGGGATCGTTTGTATTTGTTGACTCTCTATCACGACGCAGCATCGCACCACTGGAAGCTAACGGGTATTCTTTTCATTAGTGGGGTTAAACAAATAGACAGGGTTGATTTGACGCACTCTCGCTTTTAGAGTGAATCTTAATGTGGCCGATATAATCTAATATTAAACACATGGCACAGGTTATGGGAGAGTTAGAGAAAGGCCCCAAACATTCATACAGCACTCAGATGAACTAGTTTCGGACCGTCGTTTTTACGTTTGTCTTCCAGTAATGATTATCTAAACATTCTTACAGTAAATCAAGATACATGTACTTGAAATGCAAAATATCTGCCATTGGGGTCAGAAAAATAAATCCGCTTTCTCTTTGAATTCAGTTGCAGATATTAGTTCATGTTTTAATCATAAACGCTCTTCAGTTAGATCAGTTTCTCAGAAAACAAGACTTCTTATCTCACGTCATTGTGCACCTCCAGTAAATGCATCTTGATTTATTAAAGTTTAGATGGAAAGCAAGACAAATTCAGTCTTTTATCAGCTTGTTTTCTTTCAATCAGCACAGGTTTTGTGCTACGTTTTGGAAGCTGATTGATCGTAGGCCTTAATCAATCGATACTATTAGAGATCAAATTGTAACCATGCAGCCGTCAGCCACAGTATTGAACCCCAAAGAATTAATTAATTACAGACCGATCTCGAATCTCCCTTTTCTGTCAAAGATACTAGAATAGGTAGTATCATCACAACTATGTTCCTTTTTAGAAAAAATGGTATCTGTGAGGATTTCCAGTCAGGATTTAGACCGTATCATAGCACTGGGTCTATCATAGCTCTCAGAGTTACAAATGACCTGCTTCTATCATCGGATCATGGTTGCATCTCTCTATTAGTGCTACTGGATCTTAGCGCCGCGTTTGACACTATCGACCACAACATTCTTTTTAATAGACTAGAAAATTGTGTTGGCATTAGAGGAAGTTCATTGGCATGGTTCAAATCGTACTTATCTGACCGCCATCAATTCGTGTCAGTAAATGAAGAGGTATCATATCGATCACAAGTGCAGTATGGAGTACCTCAAGGCTCAATACTAGGACTGTTACTTTTCACACCTTACATGTTACCCTTGGGAGATATTATTAGGAAACATGGTGTTAGCTTTCACTGTTATGCTGATGATACTCAGCTCTATATTTCTTCCTGGCCTGACGAAACATACCAATTTGCAAAACTCACAGAATGCATAGTTGATAAAAAATAAACTGGAGGACTAGTAATTTCTTACTGCTAAATTCTGAAAAAACAGAGGTGTTAATTATCAGACCTAAAACCTCGAACCTAGTCAAAAACCTAAAACACTAACACTTGATGGCTGCTCTGTAAATTATTCGTCATCAGTTAGGAACCTAGGCGTGCTATTTGATAGCAATCATTCCGTCGAAAGCCACGTTTCCAGGATTTGTAAAACCGCATTTTTCCATCTCAAAAATATATCTAAATTAAGGACCTATGCTCTCAATGTCAAATGCAAAAACGTTAATTCATGCATATATGACCTCAAGGTTCGTACTAGAACCAGGACCACATTAGCCCGGTTCTGTCAACACTGCACTGGCTCCCTATTAAACATCGTATTGATTTTAAAATCTTGCCAATTACTTATAAAGCCCTGAATGGTTTAGCACCTCAGGACTTGAGCGAGCTCTTATTGCATTATAGTCTCACACGTACGCTACAATTTCAAAACTATGGCAATTTGATGATACCTAGAATATCAAAATCAACTGTGGGCAGCAGATCCTTTTCCTATTTCGCTCCCAAACTCTGGAACTATCTACCTAACACTGTTCGGGAGGCAGACACACTCTGTCAATTTAAATCTAGATTAAAGACCCATCTCTTTAGCCTGGCGTACACATAACACACTTACACATTTCTAATATTCAAATCCGTTAAAGGATTGTTAGGCTGCATTAATTAGGTCAACCGGAAGCGGGAACACTCCCCATAACACACAATGTACTCGTTACATCAGAAGAAGAATGGCATCTACGCCAATATTAGTCCGTTTCTTTCTTATTCTGAGATCACCGGAGCCACCAGATCCAGTCCGTATCCAGATCAGATGGTGGATCAGCACCTAGAGATGACCTCTACAGCCCTGAACGTCAGCGGAGATCAGGACACCCAGATGAGCCCCAGAGACAGCTCTCCAGTGAAGACTTTGTCACCTAGACAGCCATCGGGACAAGACCACGGGAACCAGACGAGTCCTCTGCACAATCTGACTTTGTTGCAACCTAGAATTAAACTACTGTTTCGTCTGGCCAGAGGAGAACGACCCTATTTCGACACACTATTTCCCTGTTTAATACTGTACAGCTGCTTTGACACAATCTGCATTGTAAAAAGCACTATATAAATACACAATAGAAGTGAGGACATTTGGTCCAAAACAAGCACACACACACACTCACAGACAGACATTACTCTGGGAGATTCATTGGCGTGCGGGAGCGTCTAATTCCAGGAATGCTGTTCCGTCCACTTCTCCGTGTCAGAACAAAGCTTTGCTCATCACTCACTGGAGCTGTAATGCATATATTCCCCGACAGAGCGTCTGAAGCAGATTTCAGAGTAGAACGTGGCCGTCCCATGATGCACTTGTGTCCGGTGCTCAGGTATCTGAGGTGAAGCCGCATTAAATCACACAGCTGCCAG
This sequence comes from Onychostoma macrolepis, assembly GCF_012432095.1. Classification (NCBI taxonomy): domain Eukaryota; kingdom Metazoa; phylum Chordata; class Actinopteri; order Cypriniformes; family Cyprinidae; genus Onychostoma; species Onychostoma macrolepis. The sequence goes on along the minus strand of NC_081166.1, from coordinate 663,444 downwards.
GAGCTCAACGCACTTCACAACACTCGAGAGCGAAGCTTCCGATTGGAGCGCTTCATAAATCAGCGGGAGAAAGAAAGAGCCCGGGGTTTATTTTGGGTGTAAGTCGGTTCACACACAGGCCAGCCTTTCTATCACACCAATGAAGAGGATTCGGTGATGCCAGGATAATAATACACACAATGTATAATTATATAAGTAAGTAAGTAAGTAAGTAAGTAAGTAAATAAATAAATAAATAAATATATATATATATATATATATTCAATATTGATAAAGCAATCTTATTTGAATATATCACTGTGTGTAAATTTGTAACTTATTATTGCTCAAAAATAGTCCAAATTTATGAAACCTACAAATTTCTAATAAAATTTTTTACTTGGATAAACTTTCAATTTAAGATGAAAAATGTGATCAGTTTTTTCATGCTGCAGTTGTTCATCAATAGATGAAACATTCATGTTCAAAAGCAAAATTCAGTCCAAAAGTGAGAAAGAGAAAATATATTTTGAAATATAACTAGTTTAACTAATATTACTTCATAGATAATTTGATAAAGTATTTCTGACACCTAATAGTGCTCCATACAGAGCTGGATCAAAAATGACCCAAAAACAAAAATTACATCTCCTAAAAATATAAATATAAATATAAATATAAATATATATATATATAATATATATAATATTTCAGATCAAAACAGACCCAAATGCATTATGAGGGTTTAAAATAGATTGAATGTAGAACTATAAAATAATACTTTAAATATGAAACTAAAACCAGGTGGTGACAAATGAATGTGAATCGTCTTTTATAGTGAATCACTGATTTACTAATTCAACCGATTCATTCAAAACATCCGATTCATTTAAGAATGAAGCAAAGAGACCTGCTGATTTTGAAACCACACACTAGTATACTACTATTTATTCTTGCTAAAAAAGTTAAGAATAAGTCTTAAACTGAATCACTGACTCATTTCAACTCATTCAAAAACACTGAATCATTCAAGAGCGAAACACCACTGTTGATGCAATGATTGGTGAAATAGTGCAATATTATAACTGCATCTGAATTGAACATAAAAGTAACATTTTAGTTATATACCACTGTATAAAGTATAAAATAGTGATCTTAGAAGGAGACAAGCCTTAAGCCTGCACCAGTATTTCTAAAGCAGACTGTCGGACCAAAAAGCGTCCAGCATTCCTGAGCGATTACGGCCCAGCGCCGCTCCTGATCCTGGACTAAACAACAGCGGCGTTATGGAGGAAAGAGCTGCAGCGTGTTTGTTGACATACCTCTCCTGCAGGATGATCTTGTTCTCCTTCTTCCAATTCTCTTTAAAGTCGGTGGAGAACTCATGCCAAACGGTGAAGAAGGTGTTAGGCGAAACCTCTTTCTCTCCGCTCTTGGCCTTCACCGAGAAGAACACGCAGAGCTCCAGGAACCTGCGACACAAACCATCACAAACTGAGCTTTCAGAGAGAAACAAGTGCTTGCCAGATGCTGGAGATCACACAGCACATCTGAACGGAGCAGAACTGCATCATTTGCGTTCATGTGTTCTAGGTGTTTTCCTCCTAAAATCCCACATTCATGAGCAAAAGATCACAGAGAGGTGAAGGCACAGGACTCTTTTCATGCCAGAACACTTAGAAACCTCATCACAACTGACCACAGCATCACCCTGAAGCATTATATTGAATCCTTTAAGATGCACAATATACACCCTGCTGCTTTAAGCTATAGAACTGTGCATTTTGTGTCTGTATGTCTACTAAAAAAGGCTCAGAGTAACAGCAGAAATGATGCTTTACATTTTGTGGGTGTCACTGAGTTGCTTCTCTTGACTTTCCAGCTCTGTTTTTGCTGTAAGAAAAAGAAAAAAAAAGCCATGTGAATTTGGGGTTATAAAATCGTTACATTTATTTATATAGTGCTTTATACTATACAATACAATACAATACAATACAATACAATACAGACTGATTCAAAGTAGCTTCACAAAAGTAAAAATGAAAAAAGTGTTAATGCTGCAAAATTCATTAAGAAAAATTCAATTTCAGCTGTAAAGCAGCTCTACAGAAGATGCATTTCCGCAGTTAATAACATAACTTTTTTATATTTTTGGGGTTTAAAATTTTCTACTGTATGAGTACACTTTTATAAATGTACATGTATTGCATATATAATAACAGCAATCATTTTATATAAAAAATAGGTAAAAACTAAATATAAAAATATATAGGTAAAAGATGAAAAACTGGCATTAAAGGTAAAAAGTAAAATCAATCAATTAATGTAACTTTAAAATTAAGAATAGAGAGAGAGAGAGCTATAGAGAGAGCTAGACAGATAATTACATTTCCATTAACATTATAAAACACAGTGTGAGGGTGTTTATAATAGGGATGTGCAACAGCAATCGAGTACTCGGCCGTGACAGCGATGATCGATCATGAAAACAATGATCGTGAAAATATATATTTTTCTGATTGGTTAAAGCAGCACTTTGGGCAGCACCCTGAGCTCTGATTGTTTAGCTGGACACAGCATGGGTCCAAAGACGTGAGAAGAGAGAGAAGCATGGCTTTGAAGCCACGCAGTGATGTCTGGGTTAGCTACATATCTGATTAATCTAATATAGGATGCATTGGAATATTAACATGTTGAACGCGCTGCATATTACCAGTGTTTCATAGTCAATATCGGGCATTGCATTTGAGCGAGTTATTTGAGATGGTCATATTGCTTTTATAAGTTTCTTTTTTTTTTTTTTTTTTAATACTGATGTTATAAAACATCAGTTCAAATTAATGTCTGTGGTTCATCACTGAGAGATGCCAATCACTCACTCTCTCTGATATGATGTTCAGTTGTGGTAACGGTGTTAAAAGCATCAGCTGATCACACCATCATCTCTAACGCCTCAGCAGTGAAATATAGCTCTGATCTTCAGCAGCAGCGTATGAGAAACAGACAAATGAACAGGAAACAGAAAGAAGCTGCTGCTGCTTTTGATGTGAAACATGAAAGAGCTTCAGGTCAGAAGAACAGAGCTCAGCTCAAACCGAAATCATTTACTCGTCTTCTCGACACACACAGATCAGCAGAATCTACTGTGACAGCTGCGAGAATGAATGAGATCTGAGATCTACAGCGTCAGAAGGATAAATGCATGATCAGTTTGTGTTAGCCGAATTATTCCTGTAACGATTGAACGATGTTCACTGATTCACTGCTGAGGACTTTTACTCTGAAACATTTTACAGGAATGACAGATTTACAGGGTCAGGAAAAAAACAGACCCTAACAAAGGTTAAAGATGAAGAATTAAAAACTGGCCTTAAATAATGATGAAAGTAAATTAACAACAGTATATATATAGAATATATTAACATTATAATTTATATATACGGTCATGGCCAAAAATATCAGCACCCTTGGTAAATATGATCAAAGGAGGCTGTGAAAATTAATCTGCATTGTTAATCCTTTTGATCTTTTATTAAATAAATTCACAAAAATCTAACGTTTCATTGGATAAGAAGAATTTAAAAATGGGGGGAAATATCATGAAATAAATGTTTTTCTCTAATACACATTGGCCACAATTAACGGCACCCTTTTATTCAATACTTTTTGAAACCTTCATTTGCCAGTTTAACAGCTCTAAATGTTCTCCTATAATGCCTGATGAGGTTAGAGACACCTGACAAGAGATCAGAGACCATTCCTTCATCCAGAATCACTCCAGACCCTTTAGATTCACAGCTTCTTCTCTTCAGGTCACTCATGTTCTGCAGGGTTCAGGTCAGAGGACTGGAACGGCCAGCAGAAGCTTGGTTTTGTGCTCAGTGACCCATTTTGTGTTGTTTTTGAGGTTTGTGTTTGGATTATTGTACGGTTGGAAGATCCAAACATGGCCCATTATAAGATTTCTAACAGAGTCAGTCACTTGTTTATTTTTTTATCTGTTGGTATTTGTGTCTAAACAAGATGTCCAGGACCTCCAGCAGAAATATAGGCCACAACATCAAAAATACAGCAGTATATTTCATTGTACACATGGGGTACTTTTTAAACCCATCTTGAGTGTTTGCTGCTAAAAAGCTCATTTTTTAGTTTCATCTGATCATAGAAGCCAGTCCCATTTGAAGTTCCAGTCGTGTCTGATAACTGAATATGCCGGAGATTGTTTTTGGATGAGCGAGGAGAATTTTTCTTGAAACCCTGCCAAACAACTTGTGCTGATGTATGTGCTGTTTGACAAGGTTTTCTGACCCCGAGACTCAACCATTTTCTGCAATTCTCCAGCTGTGGTCCTCGGAGAGTCTTTAGCCGCTCAAACTCTCCTCCTCACCGTGCATTAGGACGATATAGACACACGTCCTCTTCCAGGCAGCTTCCTAACATTTTATGTTGATTAGAAATTCTTAATTATTGCCCTGATGGTGGAGATGGGAATTTTCACTGCTCTAGCTCTTTTCTTAAAGCCACTTCACTAATTTGTGAAGCTCAATTATCTTTTGCTGCACATCAGAAATATATTCTTTGGTTTTTCCTCATTGTGATGATGATCAAGGGAATTTGGGCTCCTATTTATATTTCTGTGAAACAGGAAGCCACGGCTGGATAATTTTATGTTCATAATCACCCTGGAGTGCTCAAAATTGTGAATATGAATGGGAATATACTTCAGAGATATTTTACTCGTAAGAATTTCTAGGGGTGCCAATAATTGTGTCCAACGTGTATTTGAGAAAAACATTTTTCATAATGATATTTCCCCCCCATTTTAAATTTATCATCCAATGAAAGGTTAGATTTTTGTGATTTTTTAAAATAAAAGATCAAATGGATTAACAATACAGATTAATTTTCACAGCCTTCTTTGATCATATTTACCAAGGGTGCTGATATTTTTGGCCGTGTGCGTGTGAGAAATTGCGTCTCTTTCTGGACAGCAGACAATGAGAGAGGCTGCCTCAGAAGTGCAGGGGTCACGACTCAAGATGCTCTGACAAATTGAGGCCGGTAGTGGTTAAGGGCTCAACACCATGAAAAACCACAAATCCCCCCCGCCCCAAACACACACACACGTCTGTCTGTCAGGAGAACTGTCTCTGTGTTTGTCTGCGTGTGTGAGAGAAAGTGTGTGTGTGTGTGTGTGTGTGAGAGAGAGAGAGAGAGTGAGTCAGAGAGACAGTATGTGCCAAACTGTGTGCATAATGTGTTTGTTTACATGTGTTTGAAACTGTAGGGAGAAAAACTGATGTTCTGCATCTCTGCAACCGCACTGATCAGTGTGGAGGAGCTTTCTCTGAACTAATGCATTCACATACGTATGTGTGTGTGTGTGGGCAGACCTCTGGTCCGGTGGGTCAGAGACTCAGATTAATGCGAGTCCGGGTCAGCAGAATCTCATGCTCGCGGCTCTAGAGGTCACGACGCATTAGCAAACCTGCTACGCCACAAAACCTGTGATTTCCCCCGGCAGAATCAAGCCGATTCTCAGGAGAGGCGCGGGAGGAATCCCAGGAATTCCCTCGTTTAATTGACACCAGTCACACTTCAGTGAGTCTGAGAATCCCATCATTCCCACGCTCACCGCATCATCAGACTCACTCACCTTCACCCACAAACACCTCCATCTTTTCTTTAAACGGCTGCAGATGCTCTTCAGTCGAGACAGTGCACACCTTCTCCACCTCCGCAGTGCATGCTGGGAAACACAACATTTACATTCAGAAATTAATATCAGAAATAACAATCGTTCCTCATGGAAATGACACACTGGGCCTCATTCATCAAACACAGAAAAAATGAGTTCATTCATACAGAAAGTGGAATATGACTATGAATTGATTCTGCTCGTGTTTCAGGAATGAGGCCCTTCATATTTACATTAAAAATGGCATTTATGAAATAAAAAATACAAAATGTAAAAACCAAGCAGCAAATCAGCATATTAGAATGATTTCTGAAGGATCATGTGACACTGAAGCCTGGAGTAATGATGCTGAAAATTCAGCTTTGATCACAGAAATAAATTACATTTTAACAGATATTCACATAGACAACAGCCATTTTTAATTATAATAATATTTCCCAATATTACTTTTTTTTTTTAAATCAAATAAATGCATCCTTAAAATATTAAACATGGAAATTACACCGGGCCTCATTTATAAAAAAAGCACAAAAAAAAAAAACAAAAAATTTAGGACACTAATTATTTAAAAATTCATAAAAATGAACATCATGATTTTCTGAAAACTGCTTTGAAACAATGTTTAATTAATATCCAGTATATAATACTTATTAAAATATATTGTATAAATTATATTAACAAAAACACTAAATATATTTATTAAATAAAAACGGTTTAATTTAAAAACATTTATTCTGCTCATGTTTCATGAATGAGGCCCCCATACTTATATTCAAAATGGCATTTATTTCTTAAATTAAAAATACAAAATAAATACTCCGTTCAAGCACACAACAACAAGCTTGAATCACCAACCAGAAAAACTTCTCATCCAGAAATGATCATTGATGTGTAATTGAGGCATTCTGGGCCACACACTTTTATTAATGTCATCTCCGTATCTGAAAGCGCATGCAGTGATTCTCCTGATCTTTGAGTCCAGACGAGCGGTCAGAGAGCGGTTTGTGATTCTCCTGACCGATCTGGACATCTGCAAACCTCATCAGTTCTGACATCAACCGGATAGAAGCGAAACAAACGCCTCTAAACACAAACCAAACTAAAGCCTGTGTGGAGCAGATCTGGACGAGTAAGATCTGTGTGAACCTGCTGCTGCTTAAACTTCACCAGAAAGAGTCAAAGAATCAAGTGGTTCAAAGAGCGAAGCAGCAGAATGTGTGGATAAACTCCGGATTAGACGAATCAAACACGTTAACCTGTGAACTCCGAGATTAAAGAGAGCGAGGGGACAATCTTCACTTCCTTCCCAGAGAGCAATCTTTCATTTTTCTGCTCAAACACGCAGCAATTAGTCCAATTACGCTCACGGGAAACAGTCTGGGCAGAAGCGATTAGAGCGCCGGGTTCACGACTGCATCTGATCGACTGGAGAAATCAATCATTACTTGTGATTATTCCACCAGTAACACAGAGGAGAGCTGAGGAAACCAGAGTTTTCCATTCACACTGGTGTTTGACGATTACTGTGTTTACTGTGGTGTTCTGGGTATTTCCATAATTCTGTCATATTCTGATCTCTAGTCAATTCAGTTCACATTTTGTGTCAATACAAACAATAAAGCAGTTAAGATTCGCTGTATAGTATACGTTTATCAAAAGGGTAAAACATGACAAAAAACAAAACCATGCCTTTAAAAATGAAAATGATACTTTTATTATATAATAAAAAAAAAAAAAAATTATATATATATATATATATATATATATATATATATATATATATATATATATATATATATATATATATATATATATATATATATATATATATATATATATATATATATATATATATATATGCACACATATAATAAAATAATGCGAGCACAAAACCAGTCATAAGGGTAAATTTTTTGAAATTGAGATTTATACATCTACATCATTGATGTATGGTTATGATAGAACAATATCTGACTGAGATACAACTATTTGAAACATCTGGAATCTGAGGGTGCTAAAAAAAAAAAATATATAAAAACTTTATGTATTTAGGGTAGGACATTTACTAAATATCTTCATGGAACATGATCTTTACATAATATCCTAATGATTTTTGCCATTAAAAAAAAAAAAAGTATAATTTTGACCCATACAGTGTATTGGCTATTGCTGCAAATATACCTGCTGCTTATGACTGCTTTTGTGCTGCAGGGTCACATATATTTAATAATGTTATATATTAAATTGTTATATTGTTTAAAATAGTATTATATATTATTAATAAATGATTAATATATATAAATTTAATATAAGTATTAAATACATATTTAATACATTAATTTATTATTTAATATATTATATTGAAAATATGACACACACACATTTTGTATTTAATACATATTACCTACTACTTTAGTTATCACTATTATAATATATTCCATCAATTATTTACATTATTCTGTTGTATTTTGATCTTTAGTCATTTTAATTATTTGTGTAGCTTTTTCTTTTTTACACAATTCACATTGTTTTAAAGCAGCTTTACAGAAAATCATGATGTTAATGTTTATTATATCTTCACACCTTACAGTTGCATTGATCAGACTAGAGTTGGACGAGATCAAGCAGTTGAGATCTGTTATAGCATATATTGCTTTATTTGTTGTATTTGTACTGTATGTATATGGATAAATAAAGATGTGTGTATCTAACTTCATATATATATATATACACACACACACACACATACATACATACATACATGCCAAGAATCCCAGAGAACGTCTTTAATAAAAAAATTAGGAACTCTGTTAAAATATTAAGTAGAAGCCTGCTAACTATTGCCAATGAGTTAAACACTTCCAGAGCCATTAACAGCTGACCGCAGTACACACACACACACACACACACCACGCTAATGATAACGCTCACGATCATGCTACGGTTAACATGTGGCAGTCACTGCGAGGAATGATTCAGCTTTCAATTATTTCAGATTTGATCAAAGTTCTTGTGTTGATTTGACATCCTGTTGTTATATACACACACACTGTAAAACAATCTTTTTTGAAGCTGTAAATAAAACATTATAGAAATACGTTTTACAAGAAAACATGATTTCTACTTCCCAATTTCATGTTTAATTCAGTGTTACTTGCCATTTCTTTTTAATTATTTGTGAAATTTAGCAGTTTCTCTGTGAAAATTGTTTCCAAGTAAACCCTACACTAATTTTTTTTTCTGTGTACATCGTATTTTCAAAACTCAAGATACAATGTGCCAAACTCACTAAGTACTTGTTCTTAGTAGCTGCTCTGTTTTTCTGTTTAGCAACACCCAAGAAACCAATAAGTACTTATGATAACTTAGCAACATTAAAGCAAACACCTAGCAACACCAACAGCCACATTGATTTCCATGTTTTGCTCAACTAATCAAACTACCATAGCCTTCAGACCTTTTCATACTTTCAGTAAACGTTTGTCAATCAACATTCCATTGCCAGTTTCCAAAAGAATCAATTTAAGCAACAAAACACTAGAAATGAGACCACACCACTCAAACACTCATCCATCTGTGAGCATCAGCGTGGATCTGAAGCGTCATTTTACCTCTCAGATCTTTCCGGAGTCTCAGCAGATCTTTAGTCAAGTCCTCAAACTTCATCTGAGAGGCTTGAAACAGGTCGTGAGGTTCTGGGAGAGGAAACACACACGTCTCCCTGCCCGCGTCCTGAAAAACACACACAAACACACACAGAAGCACACAGACGCGCGCGCACACAAACAGACGGATTGCTGAAGATGTTTTGGAGCATATTGTTCAGTGAGAGCATCATTAATGAATCTCACCTCGTCAAAGTGTCTCAGGTAGTAAGACACGATATACGACATCAGACTCTTACTGTTGTCCTGAAAACCACAGGAGAAAAACACACTAGTTAAAGGATAAGTCCACTTCCAAAATAAAAATTTCCTGATCATTTACTCACCCCCGTGTCATTCAAGATGTCCATGTCTTTTTCTTCAGTCGAAATGAAAGTAAAGTTTTTGAGGAAAACATTCCAGGATTTTTCTCCATGTAGTGGACTTTAACGGGGATCAATGGGTTGAAGGTTCAAATTGCAGTTTCAATGCAGCTTCAAAGGGCTCTACACAATCCCAGCCGAGGAATAAGGGTCTTATCTAGCCAAACGATCGCTCATTTTCTAAACAATCAGTCATTTTCTTTTTTAACCACAAATGCATGTCTTGCACTAGCTCTGCTATGCGCGTCTGTGCCTTTGCGTCACGCATGACATAAGCGGAAGTACCATCCCAGTGATAAAGCAAACGAGCAAAGACTAAATCATATGCACTTCACAAAAAAAAAAAAAAGATAAAAATGTCGAACGATTTTGAAGTTGGAGAAAATCAGATGGAGTTCTGAACCTATGAACTTTCCAAAGTGATTACGTAATGTGAAGTCACGGTTGCGCATCGCAGAGCTAGCATTTTCGGTTAAGTATATAAATATTTTTTAGAAAATGAGCGATCGTTTGGCTAGATGACCCTTATTCCTTCGGCTGGGATTGTGTAGAGCCCTTTGAAGCTGCATTGAAACTGCAATTTGAACCTTCAACCCGTTGATCCCCGTTAAAGTCCACTACATGGAGAAAAATCCTGGAATGTTTTGCTCAAAAACTTTACTTTCATTTCGACTGAAATAAAGACATGAACATCTAGAATGACACGGGGTGAGTAAATTATCAGGACATTTTTATTCTGGAAGTGAACTAATCGTTTAAAACGACCAGTTAAGAAGTGTGTTTGTGTCTAAACTGTGTGTGTGTCTTACGCTGCTCTTGACATCCTTGAGTTTGGGAAGAATATCCAGCGTGAAGCCGTCCGCCTGTCCTCTGGTGCGATTCCCTCCGTTCATGAAGTTCCCAAAGGCCAAAACTAACCCGAGAACCTGCAGCACTCCAGAGCCGCTCTGAAGAGCCTGGAGAGAGAAGACCAGCAACCAGACTCAGGGACAAAACCAGACCGCATGTGTGTGTGACGTCTGTTATCAGTCATTATTGCACAAAACAACCTGAGGTTCAGAGCAAAGCGAGTCATCTGAATCAGTTCAGTGAGTGAGCGAGTTGGCTGAATGATTCAGACCAATGATTCCTGTGTGACTCGCATTGGATTCACCAGTTTGGTTCAAATTAATCGATTAGTTTAAGAATTGCACAGCATGTTGATTTTTTTCACGCAGTCAGACTGCACAGACGTACCTTGCAGACTCTCTGCAAAATCTGGAGTTTGCGCTGAACAGATGAGATGCATTCAGTGAAGGTCGACTGAAAGAGAATACAGAAGACTCGTCCGGAGAAATTAGGAATCTGGGAGAGCTGATGGAGAAACCTGTGAGCATTAAAAAAATATATTAAAAGCATTTCCTTGGTTAATGAAAACTACCAGGTGGAAGTCATTAACTGACTGTATTTGTGCAAGTGTGTGTGTTCTGATCCTCACTGTTCGGGTTTGTCCAGAGGTTTGCTTCCCTCTTTGTCTTTTGAGGATTTGATGTGTTTCTCGATTTTCTCCAGCTCGTCATGCTGGGCTCTCTGAAACCACAAAACAGCATTTCAACACAAACAAACTATAATTTCACAGAAGCAAAAACACTGATGCTTCTGGACAATGAGCTGACAATAAAACAGTGAGAAATGCAGATGTCTGTGCCACACGGGTCAGAATACGGATCAGACTTCATTCTGATGGTCAAAATGTTAGTCATCTGTCAGAGTCACTGTATTTTATACAAAAATCCGCACCCTGGTGTTGTTTGCGTTTAGCCACATTATTATTTGGGTTTGTTTGGAAGCAGAACAGAGTGTAATCAAAGTCGTTAGGAAGCCAGAGTCCAATAAAAGCCACAGCGTCTCATGAGTTTCCTTCTCAAAGAGCTAAAGAACAACAGAAACCGAGTTTGGGGCAGCAAATTATGGAAAATGTGGTGTTGTGAAAGTACAACAAACAACCAGACGCGACAGACAGATGCAAATGACGGATGGACAGATGAACAGAAAGACAGAAAGATGCAAATGACAGACAAATGATGGATAGACAGACAGACGGACACAAATGACGGATGGACTGAAATGACGGACAGAAAGACATGCACTACGGCAGTAACAGCACCTCATCAAAAGATCATTATATGAAGTAACGTTAATATCTATTGTATGTTGTGAATTAATTGATTTTTTTTTTTTTTTTAAATTACCATCTTCTACTATCTTTACTATCTTCGCACATCAACGTTGACTTTGAAATTACCCCTGAAAAGATAATTTATGATTAATTAGATTAAGTTTTCCCGTCTCAGAGTTTCTCTGCGAACTGCAGAACAAATACCTTCATAAACAAAGCAGCCGACATCAAACGGCACCGAGACGTAGAGCCGAGCGCCGTAAGGCCATCAGGAAGGTGATCAAAGACAGAAAACGGCTCTCTCGCTCTCAGACACAAAGAAAAAATGAGGCTAAGACAAACACGTTCATTCAGGAGAGTGTGTGTACGGCTCAGGCGTGAATATAAACTCTGGAAAAGTCTCAGGCTCCATTAAGCGTCATCAGGAGATCCATCACAGCACATATACACACGGCACTTCAAACGCCACGCTCTGCATCCCATTTACTGCGTTTTTAAGTGTAAATACGGTTAATATGAAGCAGCTTTCAGCGCTCAAACGCTCGGCCTTCAAACACAAACTCAAAGGCAGATATCAAAAGACAATATACAGATACGACAGCGAACGGCAGGACTGACATCTGTACACGGGCCAGACTGGAAACTCGCACTCATAAAAGTTGGGGAAAAAACACATTAGCGCGATCATTAGGTGCATTGCTGCAGTCTGACTGTATGTTTTTCTTTTTTTGGCTATTTGAACAGGTCTGGATTCCATAATTACGGTGCGAGCCAGACGAAAACATCTTAATGTTTCTGCCTCCGCCGACAGACAAACTCTCAGATCTCGGAAGAATGGATCTGAATCGAATTTTAGGACCGTTCAAAGTCCTCTAATGATTTGGCACATGATGCTTTAAAATAAATAAACGATTTTTATGCAAAAGCAGCTCGCATCCTGAAACGAAAGCCGTTTTTTGCTGCTTTAATCAAAGCACATGACCGAACGTTCTTCTCAAATGGGGCGATTTTATACACACACATGCTTTCACGAGACATAGCGTTCATTCCTGCAGTGATGTGCTTTCTGAACTTGTTTTGACATTAATATATTTCAGGAGTGTGCATTGTGCAGACATTGTGTTTAATTCTAGAAACATTAAAGGTTTTGCAGGAACATCTTTTCTCTCACAGGTCTGATTACCTGATCAATACAAGTGTGTGTTTTCTGGTATTAAAGGACACATGAAATGGAAAATCGAAATGTTCTCGATTTTTACACTTGAGGTTACAGTACTCTGCAATAATAACATACTGGAAAACGATCATTTTTGCAAATACTGGACCTTTTTTGGTGCAGAAACTTTGCAAAGTTTATAAACTAACCTTGAGAAACATTGTATACAAATCTGAAAATGCATTTCATGAACCCTTTAAACTCCTGCATGATATTTAAGGCTCACCTGATCACTACAGACATGCATTCAACAATGAAAACATCTGAATGCATTGAGGAGAATCACTCCGATCAACACCGTGATGAGCCATATGTGCTACATGATTCTGGATTGTAAATGCTTTTAATTTCCTCAGTATAAATGAAGGTTTGTGCAGCACATGTTTGGCATGATCTGAGGATTCACTCATGCCTGAGGCCCTAAAAATGTAACAAGCAAGTTTCATTTTTAGGGGTTTGTTCTAAATATGAGCAATAGAGATGCTTGGAAACAAAACAAGAATCTTCAAAAAGCAAAGCAGCAGAAGAACAGAGAGAGAAGAGGATCTGCTTACGTTCTCGTAGAGCGCCTGTAACGTCTCCAGATCGACCACAGTGTTATCCAGATTCAGGATCGCTGCACACACAAACAGAGACGCACATTAGACAGAAATCATCATCATAAAATAAACATATCACTAAAGCAGTGCATTTGCCCATATCTGGATTTTATGAAACACTTTCCTTTTACATTTGAAAAGGTGATATATAAATATCAAAAACACAAAAAAAAAAAAGTAAAATATTTATCAGACGAAGTAGGCTTATATCCCGTTAGATTTCAATGATTAAAATAATTGATTATAATATTTAATATTCATAATAAATAAATATACACAAAAACAAGTAGTAACAGGACTGAGTTTTACAGTTCATTTAGACATTCACAGTCTTCAGCTCCAGATCATGACAAGATTCTTAATAGAAAATGTAAAGTTTAACAACATTTTACAAATGGCAGAGTTGATCACTTAAGCACGCCCTTTACAATAAAATAAAAATGTTAGAATTTTTTTTTTTTTAAGTTGATTTTAAAATGCATTTTAAATACATTTTTATTTAACTTTTTAAAATTGATTTTAAAAATATTTCCTTTATACTTTTTTTTTTTTTTGATGCATTTAAAAGCAAAGTAGGGCAAAGCAAAATTTTATTATTGATGGATGGTGAAAATGGCAAGAGGTTGAAAAATTATTAATTAAATTTAACCCCAAAAAAACACAGTGGAAAGAAAAGCATCACAGCCTTCAAAAGCTGCTCTAAAATGTGACGTTTACGTCCGTGTGATTTTAACAGCTCTGAGTGTGTATTAGGAAGTGAAGTGGTCCGTGTTTGATGACGTCACAAGTATGCGTTCGATTTGAGCATCACGACATCATACGACAGACGAGGCCTGGATTCCTCTCGCTCTCACACACACACCACAACACACCGCATGTGCATGAGAGCTTGCAAACGCATAAACACACTGATTGATGGAAATTAAGTACAAGTCCTGCTGGCAGAATCAAATACGCTGGCATTCCACGAGCGTTTCTGTCTGAGACGAGACACACGAAACACGAGTTTCCCACCAACATCCCATCACAACATAACTCTGAAATTACAGTCAATATCATTTCACATTCACGCTGCCATGTCATTTTACAATTACAGACACTCGTCTGGATCATCTGTGAAACAGTGTTATACTGCAGCAAATTGAACAATGTTTTTACTCTTTCAAATCTGAAAGTTATTGCTTTATGATTAGTACCATGCCAGCTACCACGGATATTTTAATGGCAAAAAAATAAATAAAATAAAAATTATTTAATTTAATAAATAAATAAAAAATAGTGCCATCAAATGATTAATCGCATCCAAAATAAAAGTTTGTTTACATAATATATCTATGTGTACTGAGTGTGTATATGTATATGTATATATGTGTGTATATGTGTGTGTATATATGTGTGTATATGTGTGTATATGTGTGTATATGTGTGTATATGTGTGTGTATATGTGTGTGTATATATGTGTGTATATATGTGTGTATATATATATATATATATATATATATATATATATATATATATATATATATATATATATATATATATATATATATATATATATATATATATATATATATATATAAAAACACATTCAGTATATATTTGAAAATATTTACATGTATATACACATTTATTTATATTATATATAAATATATTTAATATATAAACATAATATTTTTCTTAAATATATACACATACATGTGTTTGTATTTATATATACATATACAAAATATTTACATGTATATACATTTATTTATATTATATATAAATATATTTAATATATAAAACATTTTCTTAAATATATACATGCATGTGTTTTTATTTATATATAAATAAATATACAGTACACATGTAAACAAAAACTTATTTTGGATGTGATTAATCACGATTAATCGTTTGACAGCACAAATAAAAAATTTAATTAAAATTAATAAATTAAAATATATTAAAACAAATAAATAAATGGGTTTTTTTTTTTTTTTAGAAGTTTTATAAAAGTTTTAAAATCTTAAAATATTTAAAACCACCTGTAAATCTGGCCTCACGTATTAAAAATCTTTTATTTTAAGTGGGTGTCCTGCAGAATGAATGATTCCTCAAATCATCACTGAAAGAAGATATTAATAAGAACAACAAGTGCAGCAGTGATGTGAACGCTTGAGTTTGTTCAGAGGAGGTTCACACTCAGGGTCCATCTGATACGTGATGGATCTGATGGCGTTGGATGTCTATCAGAGCATCAGGAAACCCTCGCTGCCACCCAGAGAACAGAAGAACACGTCAATGCCCGGACGCCGCGCATTCAAGCGCCAGAAGAACGCCAGCGTGGAAAAGAAAACAGGAAAGCAGCTCGCCAGAACAAAACCTCCAGCTGTACATCGCCCTCGACCCGCCGGTGACCGCAAACCATCATGACGACAAACGCTTGACTCAAATACACCGCATGAATCAGACTTACAAACGCACATCTGGATCAGAGTCAGCGCTGAAGTGCTTCATCAACGTCTTAATTAGCCCTTTTCACAAAAATCGGAAATTACGTAAAATTATCTCTGTCTGCACCTATTATATTAGTATGCCCTTTTCTCAAATAATGCTTCTTATCTTTTCTGTTTTGTCTGTTTTCCCAGGTTGCTGTTATATGTGACCCTGCAGCACAGAAGCAGTCATAAGCAGCACAGGTATATTTGTAGCAATAGCCAACAATACATTGTATGGGTCAAAATTATACATTTTTCTTTTATGCCAAAAATCATCAGGATATTAAGTAAAGATCATGTTCCATGAAGATATTTTGTAAATTTCCTACCGTAAATATATCAAAACTTCATTTTTGATTAGTAATATGCATTGCTAAGAACTTCATTTGGACAACTTTAAAGGTGATTTTCTCAATATTTAGATTTTTTTGCTCCCTCAGATTCCAGATTTACAAATAGTTGTATCTCAGACAAATATTGTCCGATCCTAACAAACCATACATCAATGGAAAGATTATTTATTCAGCTTTATTTAGATGATGCATAAATCTCAATTGCAAAAAAAAAAAAGACCCTTATGACTGGTTTTGTGGTCCAGGGTCACAAACTACAAAGAAATAACATTTTTACTTATTGTCCATTCAGACCGCTGACTCGTGAGAATACGCTCAACACGCTCATCTTTGATCTCCAGTACATTTGAGCGCATTCTCAATTTCGTAATCCGATACAATAAGAGTAAAGTGCATTTCCAAGGGCACATTATACAATGTACATTTAAGTCATGTTAATAATGCAAAGGAGAGCAAGTGGAAAATACAATATTACTATAATAATAATAATAATAATAATAATAATAATAATAATAATAAGTGAAAAAAATTAATGTGGAGAGCCAGGACCAAACGGACAGAATGGAAAACTAACTGAATTATATTTGCCACCATTTAGAATTAAACAAAATAGTATTAGTGATGATCCGAGCTGATGCAAAGAGTTCATTGTGAAATGTTTGCTCTTTGTAAAGTACTGGCAGTTCAAGCATTTTCATAATATCTAATTCATTAAAAAAAAACTTTGATTCTCAAAGTCATTGTTAAGTACGGAGACTGTTGTCAGCAGAAAAACTTTTACAATGCAAGCGCCAATCCAGAAGCCAGAAACACAGACGTGTATCTTCATGTTAAATCATACAATAACAGAATAATACAGACCGTGCTGAATGTCCTTCATGTCGAGATGTAAACTGGACATCAGGATCCCCACGGCCTGAGAACGCTTGGTGTTCAGCAGCTTCACCACCTACACACACACACACACACACACACACACACACACACACAAGAATGACTGCGTTTACTCAAATCACCAACATTAAAGGTCATCAAATGTCACGTATAAAAGATGCTGTCAGACACAATGCATGGCAAACATTATCTTTCATACACAACTGTAAGTACCTTACAGCTTATGCACATACAGTAAGCATAGAAATGAAGCAAATTAATTTAAGAGCATTTACCAGATGGATAAAAGGACACAAACATGATCTCAAGTGCTTTATTACTTTTAAAACATTTTACACAACCACACAAATTCTCTTTAATGCATTTATTTACAGTTTATTTAAATTCTTCCTTTATTTTTGTAGGAGTCTAAAATGTTTCCCAAATGGATACAAGATTGTTAGACAAAATTAATAAAATAAGTAAAATTTAAATGTACAAATGAATTTTTTTTCATTTTATAAATTTTTATTTTTTATTTCATTCATTAATTCAACCACTTGAAGTTTCCCAAATGGAAAAAAGATGTCATTAGACATGCATTCATTGTAAAAAAATGATTTTTCAAAGTTGTAATTAAAACAAATTATTTGAGAATGAGAAAGTCACAAGAAAACATTTCAGCCTTTCTTTCTTGATATCTGCATTTCCAAATATCTGTGAAATTTACTAGCAATTTCTAAGTGAAAATTGTTCCAAGCAAATCCTACACCAATTTTGTTAGTACACTGTAGATGTTCAATATAGATACATATACAATACAACTTGACCTCAAGTCTTATACTGCTTTTCTGCAAAATAAATACAAATTAAAGTCACCGTCCACTTCAAGAGGGTGTGTCTCAAACCCTGGAGGCTTCATGATTAAAATGAAGATGAATTGCTTCCAAATAATGTGAAGTTGCAATACTCATATTTGTTGTAATATGAACAATACTTTGTGTCAGACGAGTGCGAGTCAATCATCAGATCATTACAGCATCTGTGTGCGTAATTACATCTATTTGCTCGTTACGTCTTGATTTGAAAAGGAAAGTGTTTTTGGCCAGAAGAACAAAAGCCAATTCATTCAGCTGATCTTTATCCGTCCTGAGGACAATGAGCTGAGAGGTGATGGAAAGCCCATAAACACACCAGACGAGTCACAGAGGAACCAGAGCACAATACAGATCTGGATCCAGCTGATCTGAAGCAGGAAGCTGCAGAAACCTCCAGAACCGCACGAGAAATCAGACCGGAAACTCCAGCGAACAAACCAGCTTTATAGACGCTCGATGGGTTTTTCCTGCAGTTGATGCCAGAAACACGCAGCAGACAGAAGCGTCCACATGCTCGCTCCATGCTTCTAATCAACCTTCAAACCTTTCCTTCAGCAAAAAATGCCAGCTATGAGCAATCGCTCTTTTATTGCATGAACCCTGCACAGGTCACATTACAGCACAAAACGCAACAATTATCAACTGCAGGCAATTAGACCAAACAAAACATGTTACTCTATCAAACCAAAGCGTTGCCAGGCAACTCCTGACAGATACGGAAACGAGTCGCCAATTATTTCACTCATTATTCCGTCATGTTTAAAACATTAGAGCCAAAACACGGCTGTGTTCAGTCGGTTCTTCTGATGCGTTCAAAATCTGTAAACTATTCCTGCATTCTGGGTCCTGAAGCTGGAACTGAAGCATTGTTCGTTTAGAGAAGTCATAACTTCATATTTTTCAAATAAAACATACTGTTTCTGATCAGCAACTGAATGAATGGGGGGGGGGGGATGACAGTTAAGTTTTGAATGCTACCATGTTATTACTGCATTTATCCTATTTTTATTTTTTTATAAATATACACACACACACACACAAATATTACTCTGAAAAGTGTTCAAACTAAATAAATTTATTTTACTTGCATAAACTTCCAGATGAAAAATGTGATCAGTTTTTCATGCTGCAGTGGTTCATCAATAGACTGCTTTCATATTCATAAACAAAATTCTGTCCAAAAAGTGAGAGAGATATGGGGGAAAGCTGGAAAGGTGAAACATTTTTTTACTAAATTTTGCAGAGAATTTCACAAAAAGTATTTTTGGCACCTGATGGTGCTCCATACAGAGTCGGGTCAAAATGACCCAAAAACAAAAAATGTTCTCTCTCTTGAAAACTTACTTTAAAAAAACCTGGTAAAAATTTTTTAAAAATAAAATATATATATTTTTAAATGTATTTTGATGATCTTAAAGTATTTGCAAAGTTTTGGTACCTTATTAAAAATTGCATTTTGTAAAAAAAAAAAAAAAAAAAAAGTATCCATCTCTTCCAGGTCAAAACAGACCCGAATGTGTGACGAGGGCTAAACAGAAGCAGCCGCTGATGATGTTCTGTTCCCTTCAGTGAGACAAATCACCTCCAGACGCCTCAGACATGACCAGAGCATCACTGGAGGACGCAGGTCTGCAGAATTACCATTTCAAACATCAGCTGCCACAAAAACAGCTTCATTCTGGCAGGATTAGAAGAGCCCAACTTCTCCTCGTTTTAATAAACTTGTGGTGCATTTCGAGCGAGTCTGTGTGGCTGCTTAAATAAATGAGACACGGCCTCAGCCGGATAAAACAAGTCTCCATCAGACGAGACGCTTCCACATCCCTTGAACAAAACAGCCACAGACGCCAAACACCTCAGAACACCATCCGTCCCAGAATGCACCACAAGACGCAGCATGGCCACATCTGCCAAGCCGCTTAGGAAAAAACCCTGTGTTATGTTAATGGAGGAGTTGTAAATATGCAAATACGGAGCGGGACGAGCATTAGTGTGGTTAACCTCAGGTCTGTTCACAGGAGAGCGCAGAACACTCATGGTCAGGGGGTGTCTCATATGAAGAACATGTTAAAATGCTCCCGTACGGTAAACTACTGTGAAAGAGAATCTGACCAACCACATGCCTCAGATATTACACTACAAAACTTAAACGTATGTTTTAATCAGTGCTGTATGCCTGGATATAGAGAAATCAAAACAAAAAATATTATTAGTTTTAATTATAAGTGAATAATATATAACTTATTTTGAATTATTTATTTGAGAATTCAACAATGTACTACATTGAATATGTATGTATATATGATGGGTTTTTTTTCATTACTGTAATGAAAGTTCAGGGAAGAAATTTTTAATTGTCATTAAAACAATGTTCTGAAATACTTCTGATTTCACTAAATATCAAGAACTATCAAAGACTTATGATTTTAGGCATTGTTTTAATACTAATTTACAATTGTTTTTAATTAATCTTCCCTGAACTCTCAATGTAAAATGTTTTTTTTTAAAATGATGGTGAAATGATGAAAATGTTGATTTGTTGAAATGTATTAATTTGTAAATAAATGAAGTTATTTTATTGATTAATTTTATTTATAAATTAATAAATAAAAATAGCTTTTTTTTAGTTTAAAAGTAAACTCCGTTCAAGTTGAACATTAATGCATGACATTAATGAGTTAAATAAATAGATTTTTTTTTGTTTTAAAATTCAACTTCAATTCTTAAAATAAAACAACTTAGAGATTTATTTTTTTTATCTT
This sequence comes from Onychostoma macrolepis, assembly GCF_012432095.1. Classification (NCBI taxonomy): domain Eukaryota; kingdom Metazoa; phylum Chordata; class Actinopteri; order Cypriniformes; family Cyprinidae; genus Onychostoma; species Onychostoma macrolepis. The sequence goes on along the minus strand of NC_081166.1, from coordinate 642,423 downwards.
TTGATTTCAGGTTGAAATCTGACTTAAATATGAACGAACATTTCATCTTCAACATGTGCGTTTTGAGTCTGTCTTCTTTCATTATTTTATTGTTTGATTTCTCTAGATCCAGAGCAGCACTGTTTTGATTTCACTGATTTCACAGACTGAGTCTTTCTTTCTCCAGCACACAATAATGCAGCACAAATGTTGTCGTTCGGTTCGCAGGCCTGCAGCGTCGCTCCGATGCGGTCGCTTTGATCAGGACACAGAACGAGAAGATCCGAACAACCGCTGCTCTTCATCTAGATACCAGAGGATGCTGGGACGGTAACGGGACACAGGTGAAAGAGAGACGGGTCAAAGACGAGCGTTAACCGGGTGAAAGCCTGAGGAGGGTACAAGACAACTCCGATTCAAACTGAAGATCTGAGGAGTTTCCACACACGCGGATGGATGTTTCTTCGGAAAGCGAGGATGTTTCTCACTAGTTTATTTGATTTGCCCATCAACAACAATCCACAGCAGAGAGACGTGACAATCTTCAATTATTAACCTCATCATCATCATTCAGTGAGCGGTTTAAAACATCGAAGTTTAAAACACATTAAAATGCATTAAAAATAAACTAAGGCATGGTAAAAAGTGTCCAGATTTGACAGAGACCTACATATTTGTCTTCTGTAGAGCTGCTTATAAATGAATTTAACTCGTTTCATAATTAATAAAGTTCGCATCACTGACAGCTATCGAACTGAATCGAGCTTTACAGCTGAAACTGAATTTATTCCATGAATTTTAAAACATTATTTTCCTGTTTCTGCTGTAAAGCTGCTCTGTATGGAAGCTTGTTTCTGAAACGGGATAATAGAAATTTCAAAAACTTTCTATCTCACAAGTCCGACTTTTTTCTTGCAATCTCAAGACAAAGTCGCAATTCTGAACAGAAAAGTAAAGATGAGAAACTCACACGCGAGAAAAAGTCGCAAATCACCTTCTTCAGTTTTAATTCCATGGCAGAAAAAAACAACTGCGAGATGTAAATGCAGGATAGGACAATATAAATTCTGAATTGAACAATATAAACTCCGAATTGGATGAAATAAATGCAATAGCATGATACAAACTCCAAATTGCGCGATACAAACTCCAAATTGCGCGATACAAACTCCAAATTGCGCGATACAAACTCCAAATTGCGCGATACAAACTCCAAATTGCGCAATACAAACTCCAAATTGCGCAATACAAACTCCAAATTGCGCGATACAAACTCCAAATTGCGCGATACAAACTCCAAATTGCGCGATACAAACTCAAACATGCAAGATAAACAACTGTAAGAAACTCTGAATTGCGCGATATAAACTCTGAATTGCATGATATAAATGCAGATTTGGGCGATATAAATTCTGAATTGTGCGATATAAACGCCAAACTGGACGATATAAACTATATTAGATGAAATAAACAATTGCATTATATACTTCAAATTGCGCGATACAAACTCAAACATGCAAGATAAACAACTGTAAGAAACTCTGAATTGCGCGATATAAACTCTGAATTGCATGATATAAATGCAGATTTGGGCGATATAAATTCTGAATTGTGCGATATAAACGCCAAACTGGACGATATAAACTATATTAGATGAAATAAACAATTGCATTATATACACTTCAAATTGTGTGATACAAACTCAAACATGCAAGATAAACAAATGTAAGAAACTCTGAATTGCGCAATATAAACTCAAAATAGCGAGATACAGTTGTATTTATCTTGCACGTTTGAGTTTGTAAGAAACTCTGAATTGCATGAAATAGACGCAAATTTGGGCAATATAAATTCTGAAGTGCGCGATAAACGCCAAACTGGACTATATAAACTCAGAATTAGATGAAATAAACGCAATTGCATTATATACACTCCAAATTGCGTGATACAAACTCAAACATGCAAGATAAACAACTGTAAGAAACTCTGAATTGCGCGATATAAACTCTGAATTGCATGATATAAACGCAGATTTGGGCGATAAATTCTGAATTGTGCGATATAAACTCAGAATTGGATGATACAAACTCAAAATAGCGAGATACAATCTCAAAAATTCAAGATAAACAACTGTAAGAAACTCTGAATAGCACAATATAAACTCAGAATATTTATTTTTCTTAGCAATCCTGAGTTTATTTTTCACAATTATGAATTTATATCTTGCAGTTGAGAATTGTGATAAAAGCTGCAGTTAACTTTCCAAATTTTATTATTGTATTGTAAAGTGCTATAGAAATAAACAGTTGACAATCAAAAAGAAAAGCTGAAATCTGTTTATATTGATCTGCTCAACAGGAATCCATCCAGTGGCAGAAAGGTCCTATAGCTGAGGAAACTCCCACATATGAGCCTTTACAGATACAGACTGCGAATATGAATGTGTAAGCTGGTGGTGTTTCCACATACACACGTCTGACACAGATCTGATAAACCCACGAGCGTTCGGAGCACTTTGCGATATTTATGCGCCTCGGTTCTGCTGTTTACGGTCATATTTCCAATCAGAGCTGGAATCTGGTGCGCGGCGGTGCCAAGCGCTCAGTCATTTACTCAGAGCCGTCTGAGAGGAGCCGCCGTCTGTACACAAACGTCAGGACTCAGTCATGGAAACAGTCTCGCTGCGTTCACGCACTCGTAAACTCACACAAACTCTAACCTCATCCTGAGCCGCAGACGTCTCTGCTCACCTGCTTGGTCTTTGACCTGGTGATCGTGTCTGACAGAGGCTTCTTCTTCTCTTTCACTGCTGTTTTGGAAAAGAGATCGACAAACTCATCAAAATCCACGGATGGCTCTTCGATTTCCTCCCACACGACAGCATGAGAGTCCCTGCGGAGGAAAACACCTGCTTTATCAACAACTCTTCAGAAAAATCACATGACAATCTTTTTTACAAAAGAAAGAAAATCAAGACAATTGAATGAATGCATGAAATTTTTTTTACAAAAATATCTAACAAATATGAAATAGACAAACTACAAAAGAAAACAAAAACAATAAGGAAAAAAGAAAATTAAACGAAAGGCAAATAAGATTAATAATGAAAAGGGAAAAGGAAAACAAGAAATAAAGAAAGAAGAGACAATTAAATGAAACCAGTGAAATAATTATTTCCTGAACTCTCATTAAACAATTCAATTCAGTAAACTCACTGCTGAATTTAAAAAAAATAATAATTTAATTAACAAATGCTTAAAGTAACAAACATTTTATTTATTATAAATAAACATAAAAATTTTAACTTAAAATCAACAGCTGAAATCATCATGTTCATCATTTACAGTAATTAATATTGACTGTGTAAGTCATGCTATAATGAGTGGTGTTGCTAGGGCACTGCATTTGGTTGCTAGGGTGCTTTCTTTCTGTCTAGAATGTAAAGTGTGTTCTGGTCTGTAGATGTGGCTCAGGTTCCTCCTCTGTACTTTTTCACCTGTTTTAAGGTTCAGCAGCTGAAAATGGTGCATCTGATCACTCAAATCACTAACTATGAGCACTAGTGAGCAATAATGATTATTGCCTTATTAAAACTACAGTAACTATGGTATTCTTGTTATTAGCGTGAGGGGAACTGATAAAAACAGCAGCAGAACAAAATGAAGAAACGACAGTAGAATGACGGTACTTTTTGGTATGCAGCTGTATTCGGGTCCAGTAGAGTGGTTTCATGGGTCGCGGAGGCTCTACGAAGCTTTTGCGAGGTGGTTTCTCCTGCGTAGCTCCTAATGCGTACAGACCCAGCGGGAGCGGAGGAGGCAGAGAACCCAAACCAAAGGACAGAGGAGGACCAGGAGCCAACGGCGGAGGACCTGGAGGAGGAGGTGGAGGCGCACCCATTCCTGGTAGAGGAGGTGGCGGAGGAGGCGCACCCATTCCTGGTAGAGGAGGTGGCGGAGGAGGTGCACCCATTCCTGGTAGAGGCGGCGGCGGAGGAGGTGCACCCATTCCTGGTAGAGGAGGTGGCGGAGGAGGTGCACCCATTCCTGGTAGAGGAGGTGGCGGAGGAGGTGCACCCATTCCTGGTAGAGGAGGCGGCGGAGAAGGTGCACCCATTCCTGGTAGAGGAGGCGCAGGAGGAGGTGCACCCATTCCTGGTAGAGGAGGCGCAGGAGGAGGTGCACCCATTCCTGGTAGAGGAGGCGCAGGAGGAGGAAATGAACTGCCTGGGAGAGGAGGTGGTGCAGGAAGAGCACTCATTCCTGGAAGCGGAGGTGGAGGAGGAGGAGGTGCACACATCCCGGACAGAGGAGGAGGTGGTGGTGGTGGAGGTGGCACCGAAGCGCCCGGCTGCTGCTGGCACATGCACACGAACGCTTGAGAAGCATTCTCAGTTTCTGATGGCAGCGAGGAGTCACTCCTCCCGGGCGCCTGCGCCTCCACAGGAGGCACTTTAAACCTAATGCTCTCCTCCATGGGAGACGTCTGCACCGATTTGGCCTCCAGCGGCAGCAGCGCAGTGTTTTCTGTCTGTAGGTCCACATGGCAGACGTCTGGGAGGAGGCGCTCCTCTCCTCCGCACTCCTGGTCCTGCGTCAGCACCTCCCGCTCCAGCAGGGGCTGCTGTTTCTCCAGCTCGGCGATCTTACTGCGCAGGTCTTCGATGGTCTGCTCCAGCTGCTCGATCACGCAGACGTGCTCCTGTTTCAGACGCACCGTCTTCAGCACCGACTCCTCCTACAGAGACAGAGACAGGCGTGATGAAAAGCAGACGAAAGCCGCAGACAGAAACAGACATAAATCTGCATTTCTCGTCCACTGGATTCCACGAAGTCACTCGCGTTCGTGTCACGCAGTTAAACGTGTTTCCTGTGGGAAGAAAATGCTGAAGTGTGGACAGAACTGATGAGGAGCAGCTGCTTTCCGACTCTAAACACAACAATAGATGCCCGCAGTCCTCCCAATTCAACAGACCCCGGGGAGAGACCCCACAGGACCTAATAGAGAGCAGCACAGTGATGTTTAATGAGAAACACTGAGAATATGAACAGAAAGAGTGTCGCCCTGCTCATCTCTTAGTGGCTCTGACAGAAGTTTTCAATCAGCATGGATGATGCCAGGCTAATATTTAGCAGGAATGCTGATACAAATATTTATGCATTTTTTATGAATATAAAATTATTTTATTTTATTCAAATAAAAGCAAAACATTTACATAATTATATAAAATCAATAGTTATTAACAAGAATTAAAGACTAAGGTATTAATTTATAAACAATTAATTATGTATACTCAATTGCTAATTGTGTATAAAATTCTTGATATATTATAGTAATAATCTGAAATATTTAAATATCAATTTATATAAACCTATTAAGGCAATTAATCATTAATTGTGTGCATACAATTATTAATATTTTTATAATAGCTTATTTAAATGTTATTTTATAAGTTTATTTAAACAAAAACAAAGCATTTACATAATCATAATATTAGGTAATTAAATACACAATTATATGTAACTATAATAATTACATTTATAACAATTATTTATAATATAATTTATAATTGTATGAACAATAAAATGTGTGTATGTATGATTATATATATATATATTTTTTTTTTTTGTCTCATTTATATTAATATAATTAATAATTGTATTAAGTATTATTTAATAAAGCATTTATATAATTATATAATATTAATAACTAATTATGTGTGTGTGTAACTATTAAAATTAATAATTGTGTGTATGTATATAATAGAAAACTGTTAAAGTATTATTAGAGCAGAAGGTCCACTAGCGATCTGTCCTCTGGTAGTAAAGGTCTGATAGACTGAAGTGTGCAGTGATGCTGCCCTCTGCTGGTAGTGCACACTAAAGCACACTTCTGCTGAGCTCACGACTGATGTTTATTTCCTGTTTCTGAAATCAAACAAACTCTGGGAACGATTAAACATTAGTCCAGCAGCAGGGCATCAAACAAACACAATCAGCCCAATGACCTGCATGAGTGAATACGGAGCGCATATGGAAATGAGACGTCTGCAGGAGATCAGAACCGATCGACTAATGAATGAATCATGAAACGAGCTTCTCACGCATCCCACCCATCAGCTGCATACACTAAAGACTAGACTACTTCATTCAGATTTATCAGGAGGACTTAAGTATTATAAAGTACCATGGTATAACCATGTTTCTTGGACATATATAAAATACCATGATACAGATGTGAAGTAATGAGGATGTATTTTCATTTAGACATTAATGTGGGGGAAAAAACAAGGTCCTCAGAAAGATGAATGACGGATGTACCTCAACTTGCCGGATTTCTTCTTGCTTTTGTTTCTTAAGGTCAGAGACGACAGCCTGATGCTCTGAAACACACACAAAATCAGAAAAGACAGGTGAAACGGTGCAAAACAAGTCTACAGAAAATACGAGTCTGTGAATATGAATGAAGCTTCAAAACAATCACTTTTATTCTGCAGGACTGTTTGTAAGGATGAACACAGATGCTGTGTACTAGTTAGTTTTGTAAAGAAACTGATATTTAGAAAATTTACACTTCATTAGCAGTTATATCAAAAGGTTTTTAATATAAAAAAAAATATAAAATACATAATGAATTTTAATGCATTAAAATATATCTAAAAATGTTAATATATTTTTTTTTAAATCATGCATGTCCAGATGTTTGACTAGAAATCTGTAAACTCACACAACACATGACACAAAGGATGATGGGCAGAAAAACACTGTATAATGATGTGAATGAGATCAGTGCTGATGGAGTGAATGATTAATCGCTGCTTGTTTCTAGGCAACATTAGTAAACACCAGCACATGGAAAAAGCCTAGAATGAATAGAAGTGCTTTAATATTTCTGAAGGGAAGCTCAGCCAGTGACGATGTTAATATGGGGCGATGTTAAACAACACGAGCGTGATCGAGTTACTCACCCTCCTGCTCCTCGACCGCTGCAAACGCATAAATAAGAGAAATAATCTTGTTTAGACATTCAGATCCCTGAACAGAATTAAAATGACTTTCCAGACTCTGAAAATACATTAATCCCGTTTCTGAAGATGCAGCGAATGTAAAAGATGGAGCTTGATTAACATCAGCTGAATGCTGGAGAGAAACTGAACATATGAAGCGAAGATCGTCTCTTTATAACGCATGAATCTGAGAACTAACAGACAGCAGGATGAGCTTTCGGTACGAATAGAGACCTGAAATAAAAATACATCTAAAGAGTCAAGACTCAATATTATACCAGCCATTTTATTTTTCATTTTATATGAGATTTGGGGTTGTGTTTTAAACCGTGATGTGTGATATTATCTATAAAAACAAATTCGCATTAAAAATAGGAATATTTCTAACAATAACTAGCTGAATGCTTGAGTTTGATGAATGCAGTCAGAAATGCACTTTGTTTAAATAAATATTTTTGTATGTGTGTTATATATATATATATATATATATATATATATATATATATATATATATATATATATATATATATATATATATATATATATATAACTATAGATGTTGTTAATAATTATTAACAATATCTATAGTTCAGCAAATATTGCCAAGGCAACGTTTCTGATAGTACTCAAAGTATTGCAGACATATTTCAAAATACAACAAAATCATTCTAAAATCATAAACTTAGCTAACACTACACTTCAACCAAACATAAAATGCAAACAGGAAATATAAAATAAAAAATATTTTAAAAAATCTAAACGTTAAAAAATATAAATGATACAAGACAAAAACAATCAACAATATTAACTAAAAAAAAGAATTTTAAAAATATATTTTTTTTTAAAAACATCTCAAAATTAGGGATGCACGATATTGGATTTTTGCCGATATGCCGATATTTTTCAACTTATTTTGGCCGATACCGATACCAATATATTTCCTTTTGTTTGGAAACAACACCAAGTTTCTCCTGTGCAGAAATTATAAGCAAAATATTTTTAATTTTGATTAGTTTTTAACAAGAACTTATTTGTTAGAATTAAATAAACAATAATGAAGTTTTTTTTGACAGTACATTGAAGCTTTGAAAATAACTATAAATAAACTCTCAATCGCTGCATTTCCCCCAGAAAGATGCAGTGTTAACCCTAACATTTTATTTTAAGATTTAACATTTGTTGATGGTCTAAAGCAAGAGAGTGGTAAAAATTCTGAAAATCTTTTAGATGTTATGATGCGTTTAAATTTTTTTAAATATTACACATTAATGAATAAATCAGTATATATAAAATTATTTAATTTACAAGTGTCATGTTTGTGATTATTTTCATATACGCTATAGCTTCTAACCTTTAAATCAAAACATATTCAATTTTATGACATCAATTAGGCAAGGCAAGTTCATTTATATAGCACACTCCATACACAGTGGTAATTCAAACTGCTTTACATAAAAGGAAGTGAAAAAGTCATTAAAAAATAGTCACAAAAACAAGGAATTAAAATAAAAAGATAAAAATTGATTTAAAAAGAATTTAAAACAGTTAAGAATAGAACATGATCATATATAGTGCAATCATTTGGGACGTAGCACAGTGCTCATTTGACAAATGCACAGCTAAACAGATGAGTTTTGAGTCTGGATTTAAATGTGGCTAATATTTTAGCACATCTGATCTCTTCTGGAAGCTGGTTCCAACTGCGGGCGGCATAATAGCTAAAAGCAGACTCCCCTTGTTTTGTGTGAACCCTTGGTATTTCTAACTGACTCGATCCTAATGATCTGAGTGGTCTGTTAGGTTTATATTCAGTGAGCATATCTGCAATGTATTTAGGTCCCAGGCCATTGAGTGATTTATAAATGAGTGAAAGCACTTTAAAAAAAATCAATCCTAAATGTAACTGGAAGCCAGTGTAAGGACCGTGTAAGGACTGGTGTGATATGCTCAGATGTTCTGGTTCTAGTCAGAATCCTGGCAGCAGCGTTCTGGATGAGCTGCAGCTGTCTAATGGTCTTTTTCAGAAGGAGACCATTACAATAATCCACCCTGCTGGTGATAAAGGCATGAACCAGTTTCTCCAAGTCTTGACTGGAAACAAAACATCTAATTCTTGCAATGTTTTTGAGATGATAGTATGCTGATTTAGTTACTGCTTTGACATGACTACTAAAACTAAGGTCTGTCTCCAGAAACACCCCAAGATTTATGACTTGGTTTTTAGTTGATTGACCCCTAGAGTCAAGGTATGCATTCATCTTGAGAACTTCATCTTTGTTTCCAAATGCAATGACTTCAGTTTAACTGAAGAAAGTTCTGGCACATCCAACAGTTAATTTCATCAATGCATTGGCAGAGGGAGTCAATGGGGCTATAGTCATTTGGATATAAGGCTAGGTAAATCTGGGAATCATCAGCATAGCTGTGATAGAACCAAATTGCCTTTCTCATTATTTGACTTAGTGGGAGCATATACAGGCTAAACAAGAGTGGTGCAAGAATTGAGCCTTGTGGGACTCCGCATGTCATGGACGTCCACTTAGACTTATGCTCTCCTATACTCACATAATAACCTCTCCCTTCTAAGTATGACCTGAACCATTTGAGTACCATCCCAGAAAGGCCGACCCAGTTTTTCAGTCTCTCTAGAAGTATGTTATGATCAACAGTGTCAAACGCAGCACTAAGATCTAGTAGTACCAGAACTGATATTTTGCCAGAATCAGAATTGAAGCGAATATCATTTATTATCTTAATAAGCGCGGTCTCTGTGCTGTGATGTGCTCAGAAACCAGATTGAAAATTGTCCAGGTATCCATTTGAGTTTAAGTAGTTGTTCAGCTGATTAAAAACTACCTTTTCAATAATCTTACCTATGAAAGGAAGATTTGATATTGGTCTATAGTTGTTCAACATTGTGTTATCAAGATTGCGCTTTTTCAGAAGGGGCTTAACAACTGCAGTTTTCAGAGAGTTTGGGACTTTTCCAAACTCCCTGAAGAATTACTGCTTTATTTAATCAGAAACACAGTTTAAATGTTATTTGTGTAGGCTATTTTACTTTTAATTTAATTAGAAGTAGGCCAACAGCACCCCTACAGATTAAAACTCCTTACCAAACAGGCGTTAGGACCCGGGGGAGGCTATTACTGTTTACTGCATCACACACCAAACACTTCATTCTGTACGTGCTTTCACAGATTAAATACAGCGATCCATAACACAAACTAATCATCATTCAGACAAAACTTTTCCTCAAGTATGAGCCACACTGCTGACGTAATCTAATCACTAGCACACCCTGAGCACATGAGTTAATGTATTCCTCTTATCGGCATAATTTTTCATATCGGGCCGATGCCGATATTTACATTTAAAGCCATTATCGGCCAATTCCGATATCAGTCCGATAATATTGTGCATCCCTACTCAAAATATTAATAAATAGTATAAAAATGATGCTAAAATATCACTGCACTGTACTCCAGATGAACTGCACAGAAAACAGATTATTTACTCGTCATCATCCTTCTGTGCAGAAATCAGCCAAATTGTGTCAGTTTCTGGACGTCAGAACTTTACAACAAGATTTTAACAGGAAAAGACAGGGCTGAATGTGTGTGTGTGTGTGTGTGAGTGTTCATACCTTCCTCTGTGTATTTGGGTTGGGGCCGGTCCTGGGCTCCGGGTCTGGTCGAGGGCCACAGGTTCTTCAGGTGTCCCTCCAGAGACGGAGTCGGCTGACTGACCGCTGCCCATGTGTACAGCTGATCGTGCTGGACACCAAACACATGATCAGGCATCTAAATACAAACTCATGTCAGACACAAACCTGCAGAAACGGCACAGAAAACTAATCACATCTGGGCCTCTAAGAATTACTCACAAGAACACTGCAGAGAAAGAACTGACTTAAGTGTAAAATAATTCTTTCAAAGCAGCGCTTAAAAGTTAGTTATCAAGCATCTCAGTGGTAATTTAAGAGTCAGTCTTAGAGATGATTCACGACACTTTGCTGTACCACAAACGGGATTCTGGATGACGGCATACGCATGGACCAATCACTGAACAGATTTCCTTATTTAAGAATATTCTCAGATAAATTCACAGAACAGCACATCACAGCATCCAAACAGACCAAAGTCTGCGGTCTCAGAAGCTGAAGTCTGATCAGGGCTGTCTGTATAAACTGCTAGTTAAGCAGAAGTGGACCTGAGTGGGTTCTAGTGTGCTGCTGCTGTGACGGAGCGAGTCCGGCTGTGTTTGTCTGCTCTCTCCACATCCACTGATGAGCTCCAGAGCCTCCCAGAGCTGCAGCGTCCCGTCGGAAGCGTCCTCCATGCTCTCATGGCTCTCAGCGGATCCTGGTTTCCCTGCGCAGCCTCGGATCCGTGACTCAGCAGACGCACACAGTCACAGCTGAGCATCGCGACATCCATCGCCTGCTGATGCTGCTGCGGAGAGATCCGGTTGCTTTATGACACAACGGCCTCTCGCTCGCCCGGCAGCACACAGAGAGAGAGAGAGACTAATGACGTCACTTACCGATGATGCCCTAAAGCGCGAGCCAATCAGAGAGCCCGGATTTACAGAGCCAGGACTGTAAATAAGTGATGAAAATGCTGAACAAACACTTTAGTCTCGCTGTGTGCATTCACACACACACACGCGCACACTCTCTCTCTCCCTCTCGCACGTTTGTTTTTGTGAAAAGTGGGGACTCTCCATAGGTGTAATGGTTTTTATACTGTACTTACTGTATGTGCTATTGTCCTACACCAACCCTACACCTAAACCTACCCCTTACAGGAGACTTTCAATACACTCCATTCTGTGTGAGTTATAAGCATTTTGAAAAGTGGGGACATGGAGTAATGTCCTGAAAAGTCACCTTCTGCTTGTAATACCTGCCATACCCTTGTTATTATACACAGCTATGTCCTGATTTATCACAAAAACACGCACACACACTCTCTCTCTCTCAAACACTCTCTCTCTCTCTCTCTCTCTCTCACTCACACACACTCTCTCTCTCTCTCTCACTCACACTCTCTCTCTCTCTCACTCACACACTCTCTCTCTCTCTCTCACTCACACACACTCTCTCTCTCTCTCATTCACACACACACTCTCTCTCTCTCTCTCTCTCTCTCTCTCTCACTCACACACTCTCTCTCTCTCTCACTCACACACACACACACACTCTCTCTCTCTCTCTCTCTCTCTCACTCACACACTCTCTCTCTCTCTCTCACTCACACACACTCTCTCTCTCTCTCACACACTCTCTCTCTCTCTCTCTCTCTCTCTCACTCACACACACCCCTAAAATAAACACGCAGCTCCAGTGTAACGCGTCACTGATTTGATTCAGTGTTGATTCATTTGGGAATATTTCAGTTACAATGGCAACAGACACATTTGATCATAACATTTCCAAACATACGCACATTTAGGCCTAAAATGAAGATTTATGTATTTGAATTTCATATAAAATTTCCATTTATTTGGATTACACCATTTTAACAAACAAATAAACTTGCATATTAATGCATATGCGTGTAAACTTTCTGTAGTCAGAAAAACATGATCGTTTAACTATTTGTTGACTATAAACCTAGCTTCTGTAAATTTAGTGTTTAAATTTAAAACACATTTAGTTAATTAGTACTATTACAGAAATCTGACCCATTTCATTCCTAACAAATCACATTAAGTTTATTATTATTATTTTAATTAGTTAGGTTAAAACAAACATAATTTTAACCCAAATGGATAGAATTTTAATATGCAATTCAAATCATAATTGTATTTGTGTGTGAAGGTTCATATAAAGAGTTCAGGCAAATGAGTTTACATTGTTGTGGGTAATTTTTTCTAGATATTATATTAGCCATTAAAAACATACAAAAACAAACACTGGGCAACTGATAACAGAATTAGAGTGTAAAACTATATTAGTTTGTTAAAGCAAAAAGAGTTCATGTTTGTTTGTTTAACACCGTGCCAGCTTCTGTGGCTATTTTCATGCCAAGAAAAATTACAAATTATTAGGTTTTTTAAATTTATTTAAACTAAAAACGCTAAATGTATCTAGCTTAAAAAGTTTTAAAAATCTCTTCAAAAGAGTTAACTGAATAAAACAAGTTCTCGCATGGTTAAAACCAGCACAATCTAATAAAACATGCTCCAGAGATACAGGGGTTTGTCAGAGAGAACATAAACGAGTCCATGTGAAATCTTGTGCATGAACAGCTGTATAAAATCACTACATCTCTAAATCGTGCTGTGGTTCATGAGGTATTTGATGAGCCGTGGCCTCGAGCAAATGAATCTCAGCCAGCATATTCATACGGGTTTAGAGCGACGAAAGCAGGTGAACGACATCAACTTTCATTTTCAGATGAACTGTTATTTTCTGCATGTCGGGCAGCAGATGGCGCTCTGACTCTTACAGCTTCTTGGGAACCAAAAGATGATGCAGAGCTTTTTCTTGGTAAGAGCCAATCACAATCGAGCAGCAGATCACATGATGCCAACCTCAGCCAGTAAGAACAAGGACAACAAGACCTCATGCGTGTCCACCTTCCTCCAGTCCAAAGAATTAAACACTAACCTTCAGATTCACAGCGCTGGCCAAAATCAATCACAACACTAGTACTATCAGCAGCTAAAAAATGGTTTTAAGTCAGTTATTTCTATCTTTAGCTGTAGTGTGTCAGGAGGAAATATCAGTTTACGTTTCCAAACATTCATTTAGCCATTAATTGTAATAATCCAGTGAGATGTTTGTGATCTGATCATCATCATCATCTGTCTGGAGTGACATGAAGAAACAGAACAAACTGAGACTAAATCCAGAAGAACTGCGTCTCTGCTTCAAGAAACCTCCTGCGAAGCTCCAGCGCTGTGAACAGATTGAGGCACTTTAAGCTGTAAAATGAGGATGCTGTCAAAATAATGTCATAAATAGATTTTCTTCATAAATGAACTTCTATGAACTAAAGTAAATCCACGTGTTGTGAGCATGCTTCGTGTTTAAAGCAGGTTTTGTCCTCGCTGCACTCGAGCAGAGTTTCTCAGGAGCTTCGCAGGAGGTTTCTTGAAGCAGAGACACAGTTCTTCTGGATTTAGTCTCAGTTTGTTCTGTTTCTTCATGTCACTCCAGACAGATGATGATGATCAGATCTCAGAAATATCACTGGATTATTACAATTAATGGCTAAATGAATGTTTGGAAACGTAAACTGATATTTCCTCCTGACACACTCCAGCAGAAGATAGAAACAACTGACTTTTTTTTAACATTTTAGTGTTTAATAGTTTTGGCCAGCACAGTAAACGTAACAAAAACAAGATTAAACCCTGCTGCTGCACTGATCTGACTCCACAGACAAGCACAGATTACTGCAGTGAAAGTGAATCAGGACTCACGTCAAACTTGGGTGCGATCTGTCCGCTGCTGCCGTAGGTCTCTCTGAAGCAGTCGCTGAAGGGCAGGAGGAGACCCATGGCCAGGATCCTGGAGCAGAGCTTCTCGGCCTCCTCCGGCTCTCCGGAGTCCTGCTGCTGGAAGAAGCGCTCCAACAGCGTCCGGCCTGGAGACACAGCCAGACTCAATCAGCCACACTAACAGAACATGATGTCCTTATAATTAGGGATGCACACAAATGAACAATCTTGGCCAAAACCGAACAAAATACACTGGTTTTTCACATTCCCCCCTCACTGTATTTTTCCAACTTTTTTCACCTTTGCATAAATTAAATAGCCAAAATTCAAATGATTAATCACCATTAAATTGCATTCAAAATAAAAGTTTGTTTACATAATATACTGTATGTGTGTACACTGTGTATATTTATGTATAAATACACACAGCAAATATTTTGTGAATATTTACATGTATATTTTTATATTCATATACAGATGCATTTAATATATAAACATAACATTTACCTTAAATATATACATGCATGTGTTTGTATTTATATATACACACAATAAATAAACAGTACACATACATGTAAACAAAAACTTATTTCGGATGCGATTAATCATTTAACAGCACTAGTATATATATATACATATACTATATATATATATATATATATATATATATATATATATATATATATATATATATATATATATATATATATATATATATATATATATATATATATATATATATATATATAAATAAATACAAACACATGCATGTATATATTTAAGAAAAATTTTACGTTTGTATATTAAATATATTTATATTTAATAAAGTATAATATAAATATAAATGTATATACACACACACATGTAAATATTTTCAAAATATATACTGTATGTGTGTGTGTTTATATAAACAATAAATAAACAGTACACATATTTAAACAAAAACTTGCTTTGGATGCGATTAATCATTTGACAGGACTAGCTTTTTACGGTTTTGTCTTGCTTTTCAAAGAAAAAAAATCAATTACAAAACAACAATTTAAAAATATTTACCACTGAACATATTTTAACATTCTAGCAGACATTCTACCAACAAAGCACTATTTAACTAAGTTAGTAAAATAATATTTTGGGCCATTTTTGAGACGTGTATTTCTTACTGTACAAATAAATGCAGCCTTGCTGAGCAGAAGATTATTCTTTTAAAACATTAGAAAATATTGCAGATTTGAACACTGTGTGTGAATGTTATAATAAATGTATAAATACAGCTGATGTAATTATTATGATCATCATTATGGTCTTATTTTTTTAATTGTATTTTACAGAACAACAGTAAAATACTAAGATTTACAATACTAACATTTTATGAATGTTGGAGCTTTTATTTTGGCAGAAACCTGCAGGAAGATCTCAGTGCAGATTTATAAATGATTCATTATGAATTTGAGAAGATGTTTGTTGCACGCATCACAGTGTCACATGCTTTAACGGAAATAAAATATATAAAAGAAACAAAACAAACAAAAAAAAAAACTTCAGATAGTTGCCAAGGCAAAAGTTCTAGACTTGACTAAACGTACTAAAGTAACTGAAATAAAATGATTAAAACCTATAGACACACAAATACCAAATATATTATTAATTTTATTTCATTATCAGTTGTTTTAGTACATCAAGTCTATATCTATCCATCCATCTGTTCTACAAAAAGATGACAAAAATACAATACTATAATAGTCTCTAAGCCTGTCTAATATTAGTTGAATAGGTCAAGGTTGAAAACCAATTCTAATTCAGAACAAAATCAGTTTTTTAAACATTAAAAAGTAGACAGTGTACAGTATATACAGTATGTTACACTAGTATTTCATTCCAAACACAGCATGTGAATCTAATGGCTGCGTTTCAAAACCTGACCAGCATATTTGGTTTTGAAACAGCCGGTGATTTTAACGAGTTACAGAGAAGTAACGAGTGTGTGTGGTATTTTCTGCAGATTTAAGAATGAGTCACTGCTGCAGAGCTTTAGCTGGAGCTTCATCTCCTCACCGTCTCACTATCCACATTAAACTCACAGTGAACGTATAACTCATTAGTCACATGATCACTGCACGCTCCTGTCATCACAACATTTCCATAAGATCCTGTCTGAACCTTCACCTCGCTGTAATATCATCAGTGCTGCTCTGAGATCAGTTTCTAGTCATACACACACACACACAGTGTCCTGAGTTTACAGGCCTGATTATCAACAGCTCATTAACTTCATTAGCGTGTCAATAAGACCAAAGACGAGCCAGTGTTTAAACACGCTGTCAGAGAGCCAATGAGAAACAAGATGAAGTGCATCATGGGAGATGTAGTTCTGCCCATTAAACAATCAATCAACACATCTGTACAGATGAATTATATAAAAGTGATCATATCAGTGTTAGTCAAAAACAGTAGCTTTTAATAGATCAGCACTGGCTTAATCAGGCAGACACTGGGAGTTCAGCACCAGAAAATGCATCTGAAACAACAGAATCAGAGGAGCTCAGCGACCGACGGAGATTTGACACGGTGTGTTTAACCCCATCGACCGTGTGAGGAGAACAAAGCACCACGAGAGGAAAGAGTGCTTTAATATCAGCCAGTTCTGATGCAGAACAGAATCAATTCCTTAAACACTGGCACTAAATGATTCTTGAGTCTCTACTCAATCTACAGCAACAGAAACAACGCTTTATGTGAGTTTGCAGACTGAAATGAACGATTCTTTTGAGCCGATTCTTTTTAATGAATCAAACAGAAGGTTGGTTTGTATGTAATTCTGTTGACACAGGAAAAAATAAATAAATAAATAAAATAAGTCTCTGATTGGGGGATTTAAGGGGACTTTAAATCTGGCAACCGCAACAATAAAACCTTGTAGAGGCTTGATACCAGTGCAACAATGCAAATGTCAAATTACAAATCCAAAATAAAAGTTTGTTTACATAATGTGTGTGTACTGTGTATATTTATTATGCGTATATAAACACACATACAGTATATATTTTGAAAATATTTCCGCATATCTCCAGGTATATTTTTATATTCGTATAATTTATATTATATATATATATATATATATATAAATATATTTAATATATGAACAAAACATTTTTCTTAAATATATGCATGCATGTGTGTATTTATATATATATATATATAAACATACACAACACACACATATGTAAACAAAAACTTTGCGATTAATCGTTTTACAGCACTACTATAGAGATAAATGTGACTTGAAGTTCCTTTGCTGACAAACACAGTCACATGACGCTCTCTAACGTTTATCTGTTTCCCATCGATCCTCAGGTCAATACAGTAATGTGTGCTCTGAACTACTGCAATCTGCCAGCGATCTGATTGGCCGAGAGCGAGCATGTGACGTCACTAATGGATGCGAGTCCTCAGGGCCTGATCACACCATCTGCTCTAGAGAACAGAGCTGAGCTCAATCATGACACTACCGTCTTCTGTAGAGCTGCTTTACAGCTGAAATTAAAGCTCAATACTGAGTTTATCTCACAAGTCTCAGAAAAAAGTCAGTATTGAAAGATAAACTCGGAATTGTGAGAGAAACTCAATATCTTGCAAAAAAAAAAAAAAATCAGAATTGAGAGATATATACCAAATCTTACAAATTCTGGAAAAAATAAAAAAAATTCACAATTGAGAGATTGGTTTATGTTTTTTAATGCCATGTCAGCAGCAAGGCTATCTTCATGGCAAAAAAAACAAAAACAAAACAAAGACATTTAAGGTTAATACTGGAAAAATAAAAAAAACATTCAGGTGAAGCTTTTTTTAAATACGAATTGCAGGATATAAACAATATCTGCCAATTCTCGGGAAAAATACAAATAAATATATATATTTTTTTTTTTTTGGGCAAATAATATAACAGTATAAGTGCCATTTTTGCCTAGAGGGCACATCTAAAAGTAAATCCGACGTGTGTCAGAAGAGCTTTTTACCAAATATTTAGTAAATAATCAGACTCCTGCCCTGAACAGATCATAAGAAATGAGACGTAAATAAACACACATGCACAAGAATATTTAACACACATACTTATTTACATTTCAAATTTGCACCTAACATACCGGTTCATACTAAATTGCCTATTTTGTATATTATTCTTTTTCTTATCCATGTCTTGTCGGTCATTCTGTCACTAAAACAAATTCCTCGTACGTGTAAACTTACCTGGCAATAAAGCTCATTCTGATTCTGAAATGCATGTAAACATATGCATCAATTCACAGCACGTGCGAAAAAGGGATTTCTAATCCAATTAAGAGTCCAGTGTTTACATTTTCTTCTTGATCAGATTATTTCAGGTATGTTTTTTGAATCCGACTGAAATCCAATCGAGCTCAATCAGATCAATTGCAGTGTTCACATGAAGGCTTTTCAGCCAAATGAAGCCATTAATCCCATTGCTAACAGATTATTTTATTGCATGTAAGCATAGCTACTGCTGAAAACCTCCGGATCTGGGACTCCGAGTTCAGACGGATTCATTCAGATCCAGAGCTGTTCATCAGACACAACACAAAGAGCTCTGACTGAAAGAGAGAGAATATATTCACTCCACGGCCAAAACAGAACAGCCTCTCTTTATTCTCGTTCTGTACAGACGCTCCGGTTCCTGCGTATCTCTCACACGCGTTCTGCGCTGTTTTCCTTCAGCGTGTGATGCGATCAAACTCAACATGTTTGCTTTCACAGCTCAGACGCATGACAACATCTCCAGCAATCCCATAATGCCTCTCTACAGGACAGAGACTCGGTCTGTGTTCAGAATGGAATACTAATGCACTATAGACTGCCTATTAATTTAAATAAATGCATGCATTACAGAAAAAGAATATGAAACGATAAACATTAAGCAGTTGTGTGCTAATAATGAAGATGAAATAAAAATGTCAATATGGGTAAAATAAGTGATTTTATATATAGAGAGAGCACAATAAATGCAAGTTAAGGGTCTACTTTAATGTTTGAATCTATGGTGCAAATAACGCTCCCTTTATCGCGAATTCGCGATCTCACAAAGTTACGTGATAATTAATTAAATTCTCTACGCTGCACAATGAATCTCTTATTTACATCACATCTACAGTTATAATGAAATGATTCGTGCTGAACACAACACCTGAACAAAAACTCCAGCCATTTAAGCGGTGAAGGGATTCTAACTTAAACGGTAATTCTAACGGATATGCAGCAGAAAATATAAAATAAGCAGAAATAAGTAGATATGTGACCCTGGAGCACAAAAGCAGTCATAAGCAGCAGCTATATTTGTAGCAATAGCCAACAATACATTGTATGGGTGAAAATTATACATTTTTCTTTTATGCCAAAAATCATTAGGATATTAAGATCATGTTCCATGAAGATATTTTGTAAATTTCCTACCGTAAATATATCAAAACTTAATGTTTGATTAGTAATATGCATTGCTAAGAACTTCATTTGAACAACTTTAAAGGTGATTTTCTCAATATTTAGAATTGTTTTGCTCCCTCAGATTCCAGATTTTCAAATAGTTGTATCTCAGACAAATATTGTCCAACAAACCATACATCAGTGGAAAGATTATTTATTCAGGTTTCAGATGATGTACAAATCTCCAAAAATTGACCCTTATGACTGGTTTTGTGCTCCAGGGTCACATTTGAAAATCTGGAATCTGAGGGTGCAAAACAATTCTAAATAAATACTGAGAAAATCACCTTTAAAGTTGTTCAAATGAAGTTCTTAGCAATGCATATTACTAATCAAAAATGAAGTTTTGATATATTTACGGTAGGAAATTTACAAAATATCTTCATGGAACCTGATCTTAATATCCTAATGATTTTTGGCATAAAAGAAAAATGTATAATTTTGACCCATACAGTGTATTGTTGGCTATTGCTACAAATATAGCTGTGCTGCTTATGACTGCTTTTGTGCTGCAGGGTCACATGTGTCTGATTAACCTTGCTCAACTCTGGATAGTTATGGCCAAATCTGCAATGAAATGCCATTATTACAGCTTTAACTGAGGGTGCTGTTGATTTCGTTCGAGGGTGCTCAGCAGAACTGACCTGTGAAGACCTCCTGGAAGCTGCATGTGGAGCTCTGATTGGCGCCGGTTCTGAGCGTCTCCTCTGAGCAGCTGGTTTTGGACGGGAGCGTGCGGAGCTCTTCGGTCCAGTCTGCGGAGCGGCTGATGGGGCCGGTGATGCTGTAGGAGCGCTGGCGCTGGACGCGCCTCCTCTGGGCTCGGTCCGGTCCGCGGCGGCTGGACAGTGGGCTGTGGGACGGGGACGGTGCGGGCGAGCAGGAGGGCGAGCTCAGCTGTCGAGTGGTGGTTTTGATGTAGGACGTGCTGATGGGCGGATAGGGCTTGACCGCAGACTTCAGCAGCCGTGTGGCCAGAGGACTCTCCGGAGGGAACGAAACGCTGCTCTTGCGCCTCTGGACGAGCTCCTCGATGACGGTGAGACACTCCAGCGAGCCTGCCGACCTGCTCGATTACCACAAACATCAGAGTCATGATTATTCTGGTCAATACTCACGATAATGAGTAAATAAGCAGTCATAAGGGTCAATTTTGTGAAATTGAGATTTATACATAATCTAAAAGCTGAATAAATAATCTTTCCACTGATGTATGGTTTGTTGGACAATATTTGGCTGAGATACAACTATTTGAAAATCTGGAATCTGAGGGAGCAAAAAAATCTAAATATTGAGAAAAGCACCTTTAAAGTTGTTCAAATGAAGTTCTTAGCAATGCATATTACTAATCAAAAATGAAGTTGAGATATATTTACGGTAGGAAATTTACAAAATATCTTCATGGAACGTGATCTTTACTTAATATCCTAATGATTTTTGGCATAAAAGAAAAATGAATAATTTTGACCCATACAATGTATTGAACCCCTACCAGCAGAGAGCATTACTGACTGTCAGCAATTTATTTATTTATTTACTTTTTAACACCATGCCAGCATCAAGGCTATTTTCATGGCAATCTCAGAATAAATTACACAAGGTAAACAAAGTTATAAAAGACACTTCAAATCTACACTAGACAAAAATTCTAAAACACATTCAGGTGATACATCTTTGCATAAATCAAATTATGCCTTTTAAATATTTAACTCTTTCCCCGCCAAACACGGAATTTCCCAGGATTCCATGTTCTCTCTGTTATACACTAGGGGGCGCTATTACGCACCTCCTGAATGAGTCTAGAATCACGCGATCAAAAACACAGACGAGGAAGACGCAGAAACGAGCGATGTCATATGTGAGCATATGCATATGAAAAATAATGCGATCATCAACACACACCGCATATAAATGAAAGCCGCCTAAAGTTACAGAGTGAAATGTGGATCCAGAAAGTGTTAAAGCTTTGAGACACTGATGGAAGCCATCTACTGCATCTTTGCTTTGATAATATTACTGAATATGATCCAGATGTAGTATTTGATAAAAATGCTATTTTCTCAGCTTTTTGCTCAAAATGTTCCTTTTTTAATGAAATCTACCTACATTCAAGTGTTGATTAAAAAAACAATGCTTGAAGCTAGAATAAAGCAGAAGGTCAGATGTTTATTTTGATGTATTGCATGTTCAGATATTCATACAAAACAAAACATTCTGGAGGCCATGATGATATTTTAGTGAAAATCAGCAAAAGCGCTGACAGCAGCCGGCAACTTTTTTCAAAAACGCTGGCGGGGAAAGAATTAAGTGCAAAATTTTGACATTTAGACCGCTGTACCTGAGGTCAGACGCTGTATCTGTGCTGGGAGGCGAGCGGTCGTCTTCCACGGCCTCCACGGCGCTCTCGAACGACGCTGTCAGGTCCGGGAAGCTTGTGGTGCTGTTTGTAGGAGCAAGCGCTGGAGGAGGAGAAGGAAGAGGAGGAGGAGGAGGAGGAGGAGAAACAGGGGCCTCAGGCTCTTTTGTGACCGTTTCCACGGCGACCGGAGCACAAAGGGCCTCCTCTGAGAGCCCGTTCACAGCCGGCTCCTCCCCGAGGAGCACAATCCCGTTTTTTTCCGCTTTAGGAATGGCTTCCAGTACGGTGAACGGCTCCGAGTCGGGGGTGGGAGTGCTTTTAGCATCTCCGGTTTGTTTGCACTCCCAGGGAATCTGGACGGAGCCGAGCATCACGCCCTGCTTCAGACGGATGGCCTGCTGGATGTCAGCCAGCAGATCCTCCTGCTCCGCAGCCGAGTGGAAGCTGTACATATCCGTATCAGACCCGGAGCTGGCCACCTTCTTCTCCTCCTCCAGACGAGGATGCTCGGGCTCGGCGTCCGAATGTACGAGCTCATCTCCGGAGAGATCGGGTGTCTTATTGCACAGCGAGGGAACGCTGTCCAGTTCATCCTGCGATGCTGCATCCTCTTTGGATCCGCTCAGGAAGCTTTTAGCCTTGCTCTGGTGCTTGCGCTTGCGTATGTGAGGGAACACTGAGGATCTGTCGGATTTGTTTTTCTTCTTCCCTCCCTCCCCTCGCGGTTTCTTCCCTTTCTTTGTGCCGTCGTGAGCCACGGTTTCATCCGCCGCGCCTTCGGAGCGCTTTGGCTTTCCATCCTGATTGCCCATGATGAGCGGCTCTCTCACGCCATGACGGCTCGGCGGTCTGCGTCTGCGCAAGCAGGGGTTTGACGCACTCTCGCTCTCGGAGGATGACGAGGAGAAGAGAGTGATGGAGGAGGAGGCTGTGATGAAAGAGAACAGCTCGCTGTCCTCCTCTGCTCTGTAGAAGGAGGGGCGGGGAGGGACGTATGCGTCTGCGTCTGCGTCTGCGTGGGGGAGGCAGTACTGCTGCAGTCTGCCCAGACTCAACGCCTCCAGCAGCTTCTGTCTGAACCCTGCAGTCTGCATCGCGACACACTCTTACACACACCAGCTGCAGCACAACACACACACACACACACACACAGTTCAATGCAAGCAGAAATAAATCTTATTATGACTAAGCAATACATCAGCTTTGTAAAATGACATTTTTCTGCTGTCTGACACATTTGTTGTGTCCCTGCAGCACAGAAGCAGTCATAAGCAGCACAGCTATATTTGTAGCAATAGCCAACAATATATTGTATGGGTCAAAATTATACATTTTTCTTTTATGCCAAAAATCATTAGGATATTAAGATCATGTTCCATGAAGATATTTTGTAAATTTCCTACCGTAAAAATATCAAAACTTCATTTTTGATTAGTAATATGCATTGCTAAGAACTTCATTTGAACAACTTTAAAGGTGATTTTCTAAATATTTAGATTTTTTTGCTGCCTCAGATTCCAGATTTTTCAAATATTGTCCGATCATAACAAACCATACATCAATGGAAAGCTATTTATTCAGCTTTCAGATGATGTATAAATCTCAATTTCACAAAATTGACCCTTATGACTGGTTTTGTGGTCCAGGGTTGTTTGGTTTCGGCTGAACGGTTCAGTGAGAAGATCGTTTCAGAGAACTGACCGCAGTTAAACCAGAGTTATTTTAGTATCATTGAGATACTGTTGCAGTTTTTGTTAACATTTTGAATTGGTTTTATTTTTATATTTTATGCTTGTGTATTTTTCTTCTATATAGTTTCTGCTTTTGTGTTTTATATTTATTTACATTGCTTTTAAATTGTGTTGTTTTATTAGTATAATTTTTATTAGTTTCTGTTGTTTTTAAATATTCTTTCAGTTTTAGTTATTTATATATAGTACATAAAGATAAATTAGATGGAAATGAGAAATATTGGGAGGTAGCTGAAATAATTTGCATTTTATTTTAAGTTAGCATTTATTTTATTTCAAGCAACAAAAATGTTTTGTATGGCTTTAGTTGCAGATTAATTCACTATAATAACCCTGGGTTAAAGATCACTTATAAAATGTTTCTGAACAAAAGTGGAAAAAAAAAAATACAAATTTATTAAAATCTGTTCAGTATGTTCAAAAAAAAAAAAAACTATTATAAAAACATTTACACTGTTTTTCATGCGGCAGATTATCTAGTGTAAAAAAAGTATTAGTTTAGGTAATCTAGACATTTATATTCTCTGGTGTTTGCACATTTGTCTTATTTTAAAGATTTTTAGCCATTTTCACTGGAAAGACATACTTTTGTGCTGCAAAGATTTACTTTATCAATAATTTCTTATCTACTGCAAAATTAATCATGCTGCAGTTCTATCCAATGCAATCAGAAATCATTCTTATGACTAAGCAATAAGGAAGAATTAATAAACTGTGTATTTAGCATCTGATTATTTGAAGGTTTAATATAATCTGACAATAATCCATAAACTCTTAATGAAAGGAAATTCAAGTAACTCAATAGCACTGACAAACACTACAGTTATTATTATATATATATATATATATATATAAATACACACACGACACGTACATATACACATATTAAGGAAAAATGTTAGATTTTATATAAGATATTTATATATAACTGTAAATAGCATATATATATATATATATATATATATATATATATATATATATATATATATATATATATATATATATATATATATATATATATATATATATATATACACACACACAATTTAATGACTTACAGTTACTCAGAAATAATAAAAGAAAGCAGAATTGAACTCACTTCTGTAGAGCTCTAGTGATCCATGTGAATCTGAAATCAATTAAAACTGAATCTCGTAATTTCAAAGACGCTAAAATCTCAACAAACATTAAACCTGACTCGCTATCAATACAAACAACTCGATTTATGCTGTTCCTCTGGACAAACTCGAATGAAAACCGTGTGTGTGTCTGTGTGTTTGTTTGTGTGTGTGTGTGCATCTTTCCCGCCGGCAGGTTATAATCGGACACCTGTGCTGTGCGTCACCTGACGCAGGATTCCTGCGGCGACAGCGCCACCCAGCGGCCGCGTACAGTCATTACACGCGGAACAGGTTTGATCCGTGCGATTCAACACACTTTTATGCAGAGAAAAGTGCACCTTGATCGAAGGCTGTTTAAATAGCCCCAATAAATGTGTGCTATAACATTAAAAGACTACATTTTCTTTCCACAGAACGGAAACTAGGAAGGCGTTTGTTTTATACATATAAAATAAGTTTAAATAAGTAAATAAAAGACAAAAATCAGTGGGTTTAATGCTTACATATTGATTTAATTAAATAAACTTTTATCACTACCACTGAAAAGTTGGAAAAGTTAGTTTTTGGGGGTTTTTACATTTAAACATAACATTTTCTAGAATCATTTTACGCCACGCAAAACTCCAACGCTCGATGTCTTTATTATTATTTATTACATTTTTTATTGTGTGTGTGTGTCTGTGTGAGTGAATTCTGGTGTGAATACTTTTACAAGAATATCAGTCTGTGTAAAAACAGCACTGGATAAATGTATTAAATATTTAGCAAAATATATAACCACAAAAACACAGTTGGTTTTATTGAGTAAACATCTCAGTATAGACAAAACTCATATAACTTTGTACAGCAGTTTATAATTTAACACTCCGAGTGCTATAGTAATCAATATAAAGATGTATATTGTCCTGAATAAAAAAAAACAGTGAACCAAAGTGTTTCAGAAAGTGTGTGTTTAACAATCTTACGCTTTCAGATCACAAAATAAATAACTGTTGTATTTATATATAACTTTAGGAATTTTATTATGACCACTAGAGGGAAGTGTGACTGTATATTTGATCTGCGATCTTGTAAAAATGTCAATTTTTAGAGATTTTAACTTCTCAAGTCAGACCACCTGAATCACATAAACAACAAAACTGTATCTGGACAATCAGAGCCATCTGTTGCTGTTACAGCAGCGTGTAATACACATGATCTCTGACCAAGGGATCTTTTACTCCAAACATACTCGAAAAACTACAAATATTCACAGGACAGACAGATATTATCAGGCAGTCGTTCAAATCTCTGTGAAAAATACACTTTTTACCAAGAGTAAATCTGAAATCCCCATCATAATCAGAGATCTTAGTTTATTTTCAGAGTCATTTACATGTTTTTGAGGGCATATTGTTTTCTAACCATATAAAAACACACCATATTTATTTATTTGTAATCAAACGCCACTCCATCTTGTTTTCGCATTCAAACACAATCTGAACTACATAATCTGACAGAAACAGGCACTAAACTCCCAACCAGATATGCATAGAACACAATAATCAAATATTACATATCACAAATAAAAGAGGAATTCATTATTGATCATTTTCCTCCCACATTGTACATTTATAGAGGTTTTTTTGTGTTTTTTTGTGTTTTTTTGTGGCTGCAGACACTCCTGAACCAGCTTGAAGTTGTTTTTGCACTCATTTTCTGCTCTAAAAACATAAAGAAGAGGATAAAATCCTTCTGAACTGTTCAAAAGTGTGTCGGTGCAACAGCAGCATTTGTTCAGTGAGGTCACGACTGAACTTAGTTCAACTAGCCAAGTGCACACTAAAACTGGCCAAGTGCACACTACAAGACTGAAGGACATTTAACACTCACAGCTTTGTGTTTTGTGTCATATTGGTTTACACCCATTTACATTTATGCAACTGGCAGACACTTTTATCCACAGCATTCAAGGTCTACATTTTATCTGTTCATGCATTCCCTGGGAATTGAACCCATAACATTGCTGTCGCAAGCCATTTACATTTATGCATTTGACAGATGATTTTATCCAAAGTTACTTGCACTGCATTTAAGATATACACTGGATCAGTTCATGCATTCTCTGGGAATCGAACCCATGACCTTGCTGTTGCAAGCCATGATCTACTGTTTGAGCCATTTACATTTATGCAAGAGCAGATGCTTAAATCCAAAGTGACTTGCATTGCATTTATTGCATTTGCAGTATGAGTTCTCGCAGCTTATTCTTCTCAGAATGCAGGAGGGTTTTGCACTTGTTTTTACACAGATTTGCACAGAACAGGAAAAAGAAGCCAAAAATCAGGGATGCGATGGCGGTTAAGGAGACGTGGGCAGCAGGTTTTTTTTGGCTCTGTCTTCCCACGGCCTCGCCCTCCGCTGGCGCTGCTTCACGCTCTCGCCGGTTTACTGGCTCCTTTCTGCTCTCAGGGGGTTAAAAGTACAGAGGAATCGTTCTTTTAATCTCAACATTTTACACAAGTATCTAGCCAATGATTTATTTGAAATAAAGTTTCCACATTTAATTGTACTTCAGTACTTAGTTTTTGCATTATAAATTACAACTTTGCAGTCTGGAGTTTTTTGCTGCATTCTCACAAATTAAAAACAGTCACACTTTATTACAATAGTCCGCTTAGGACATTATACTAACTGTAAGTAACTTATGTCAGTAGAGTATTAGTAGACTGTTTAGTTAGGGTTAGTAGAATAAGTTGACATATACTTGCGAAAATACTTATAGTCAGTGCAGGGTAGATTACTTACAAATTGTAATCTGTTACTAATTACAAGTTTGTCATATAATATATTGGATTACACATATTTGGAAACTATTTTAGATTACTTTTGGCATAAAAAGAAAATATATTCTGTTCTTTAACATCATGAAGTGTTTTAAAATGTAGTACAATCTAATACTTAATTTGATTACATGTAATCAGTAGAATGTCTCTGTATTAGCAGATATTCAGCAGACGATCTATTAATACTCTAATGACTGCTAGTTGACATGTATTTGCAAAGATACTTAAAGTTTGCAGAATGTCTAAAGTGGACTATCGAAATAAAGTGTTACCCTAAAAACATGAAGTGCTTTGGTTTTGTAGTGTGCACTTGACTTAAAGTGGAAATACATTTTTAAAACATTCACGAGGGCGAAATCAAACCCAGTAGAGTTCGTTTCAGCAGTAAAACAGTACAAAATCACAGAGAACCACGACTTGGAGCATCACAAAACATCCACATAAACCCCAATGAAACACATAAACCAGATCAGTGAATGTGAACAGGGATAGTTCACCCAAAAATGTTAGTATTTTCTTCATACTACGGAGGTCAATGACTAGCAGCTACTTTTTGGTTCCCAACATTCTTCAAAATATCTTCTTTTGTGTTCAGCAGAAGACAGAAAGCTTTGAGGATGTGTAAATAATGACAGAATGATCATTTTTGGGTGAACTCTTCCTTTAGCATTAAATTAAAGTCACAATGAAACCTATTTTATGTAGCCTACATTATGAGCCAAACCTGTGAGAAAATAATGTTTAACCCTCTGGCATTGTTCATTTGGGAGTCGTGTTATTCACGACTATACATTTCAATATAGTTTTTTTCTTTAATATTTTGTATTTTGAGTGTGTTTCATGTTACTAATTAATATCCATATCTAAATTATGGACTATTTTCTGTATAAATTGTAAAAAAAAAAATTATATAATTTTTCAATTAATGCAGTATTTAAGTTAAAAATAGACCAAAAGTATTTAAAATTCATTGAATGGAGACAGATGTGTTCCACCTTGTGAAAAAAAATAAAGAAAATAATCTGTAATACCATGGAGTAGCCATTAGATGCCAGTATAGCCGTATATATTCAGTGCTGTGCATTCCTTAGTTACTGAGCAGTGTTTTCAGGCATAATTACTTAAGTTTTGTCACCTCTTTATTGCTATGCACTTTTTTTCTGCATTGTGGCTGATTTATAGATTGTACACACAGAAATATCTTTGTATTTTTTTTAATTTTTTTAGCCTATTTCCCATTCATTTCCTACGGCGCGAACAACACAAATGGGACTATTTTTTTTTAACGACCATTTAGCTTTTTCAAATCATGAACACAATTTTAATTTTTTTTTTTTTTTTCGATGAAGTAACGATTTTTTAAATTTCCAAACATTTTTTTCGGTCTAAAATGACCAAACAACACCAGAGGGTTAAAAAACATGAGCCCTTAAATACCGCATGTCCCACCCGACTCTCTGTTTCAGTAGAAAATACGTCAACACAGGAAAGAAAATGTCTCATTTGCGTAGTTTTATCTGTACACGGTGCAGCAGACATTTTAAGAGGATGATTCTGAAGTCACACAATCCATCGTGTCCGGCTTTAACTGAGGCACCTATAAACTAGTGCTGGGCAACAATTAATCATGATTAATCGCATACAAAATAAAAGTTTTTGTTTATATAATATATGTGACCTCGGACCACAAAACCAGTCATAAGGGTCGATTTTTTGAAACTGAGATTTATACATCATCTGAAAGCTGAATAAATGGAATCTGGAATCTGAGGGTGCAAAAAAATCTAAATATTCAGGAAAATCGCCTTTAAAGTTTTCCAAATGAAGTTCTAAGCAATGCATATTACTAATCAAAAATTAAGTTTTGATATATTTACGGTAGGAAATTTACAAAATATCTTCATGGAACACGATCTTAATATCCTAATGATTTTTGGCGTAAAAGAAAAATGTATAATTTTGACCCATACAATGTATTGTTGGCTATTGCTACAAATATAGCTGTGCTGCTTATGACTGCTTTTGTGCTGCAGGGTCACATATGTGTGTGTACTGTGTATATTTATTATGCATATATAAAGACACACATACAGTATATATTTAGAAAATATTTACATGTATATATTCATGTAATTTATATTATATATAAATATATTTAATATATAAACATAAATATATAAATGCATGTGTGTGTATTTATTTTTAATATACGTAATAAATATATACATACAGTATATCAAATATACACATATATCATGTATTTTGGATGCGATTAATCGTTGCCCAGCACTAATACTGTACAGCCCTTCAGAAACGACGCACACAGTTCCTCTAGTTCTCCGCGGGACTCTGTTTCCGGTAAGCGGCCGCGGGCTGCCTCTGCTGGAGCTGCGGTTTGTTGGGTTTGTTCGTCTGACGCCACTGACACAGCAGGATGGATCTGAAGGTGGTGCGAAAGGTCTTGTTGCAGAGCGCGTAACACATGGGGTTGATGGTGCTGTTGACGTAGCACAGCCAGTATCCCAGAGCCCACAGCGTCTCAGGGATGCACTCGTTGCAGAACGCGTTCACCAGGACCATGATGTTGTACGGCGTCCACGTGATGATGAAGGCCAGGAGGATGGCGCTCAGCGTCTGCGCCGCTTTCTTCTCTTTCACCAGAGAGACCTTCTTGCGCTTGTTGACCTGCGTCTTGGTCTTGCAGGCGAAGCGTTTGCCGTCTTTGGAGTTGGGTTGATCTTTGGACGCTTTGGAGTCCGATCCCTTTCTGGAAGGTTTCGCGTCTTGGTTGAGGTTTTCGGAGATCGAGTACATGGCTTCTCCATCTTCCTCCTCCTCATCATCCGATAGGTCGACGGACGCGGCGGTTTCGTTATTATTCCAGCTATCGCTGCTAGAGCGGTCCGTCTCGCTGCCGTGACTCTTCCGAGTTTTCCGATTCAACGGCCAGAACCAAAAACGCCCCCTTTTGGTTCTCCCCGAGCTTCTCTGGTGGAGCTCGTAGCTGCTGTGACTGCGTGAGCTTCCCGGATTCCCCACACTGTAAAAAACGAATCAGTGAATCAATAGTGTTTATATTTTATTAAAGAAATCGTGGTTCAGTGTTGTGCAGAATTTTTTTTTTGAACTTTTCACTAATAAAACTTAGAGATAAGTTTTCCTCATGCTTCAAGAAAGCTACCTGCAAAGCTCCTGAGAAACTCTGCTCAAGTGCACCGAGGACTGCTTTACACACAAAGGATGCTCACAACAAATGTTGATTTAGTTTAGTTAATAGAAGTTAATTGATGAAGAAAATCTATTTATGACATTATTTTTGCCAGCATCCTCATTTCACAGCATTTTTACACAAGTGCCTAAAACTTTTAACAGCACTGTAGCTTTGCAGGTAGCTTTCTTGAAGCATCTTGGAGACACAGTTCTTCTGGATTTAGTGTGTCTCTGTTTCTTCATGTCATTCCAGACAGACTGATGATGATCAGATCAGGGCTGCGTTTCCCAAAAGCATCGTAAGCTTAAGTTGATCGTTGCTCCATTGGTTTCAGTTGGTCTACGATGTACTTAAGCTTACGATGCCTTTTGGAAACACAGCCCAGATCTCTGTGTGGAGCACTGGCTGTCGTCAGACAAAACTCTCACTGGATTATTACAATTAATGGCAAAATGAATGTTTGGAAATTAGTGCTGTCAAATGATTAATCGCGATTAATCACATCCAAAATAAAAGTTTCTTATTTACATAATAGATATATGTTTGTACTGTGTATATTTATTATGTATATATAAATACAAACACATGCATGTATATATTTAAGAAAAATATATTATGTTTATATATTAAATATATTTATATTAGTGCTGTCAAACGATTAATCGTGATTAATCGCATCCAAAATAAGAGATAAAAGTTTTTGTTTACATAATATATATGTGTGTACTGTGTATATTTATTATGTATATATAAATACAAACACATGCATGTATATATTTAAGAAAAATATGTTATGTTTATATATTAAATATATTTATATACAATATAGGAATATAAATCTATTAGTGCTGTGAAATGATTAATCGCGATTAAATGCATCTGGAATAAAAGTTTGTTTGCATAATATATGTGTGTGCACTGTGTATATTTATTATTTATATACAGTATAAATACACACACATACAGTATATATTTTGAAAATATTTACATGTCTATATTTATATTCATATAATTTATATTATAAATAAAAATATTTAATATATGCAAATAAAATTGATCTGAAATATATACATGCATGTGTGCGTATTTATATACACATAATACATATACACAGTACACATACACATGTAAACAAAAACTTTTATTTTGGATGCGATTAATCGCGATTAATCCTTTGACCGCACCAAAAATATATACATGTAAACATTTTCAAAATATATACTGTTTGTGTGTGTATTTATATATACATAATAAATATACACAGTACACACACATATATTATGTAAACAAAAACTTTTACTTTGGACGCGGTTAATCGCGATTAATCGTTTGACAGCACTAATCGAAATGTAAACTGACATTTCCTACTGACACACTACCATAAAAGATAGAAATAACTGACTTAAAACCATTTTTAGCTGCTGAAAATACTAGTGTTCTAATCATTTTGGCCACCGCTGTATGTGTAATATTCAGAGGTGGACAGTAGTGAAGTATTTTTACTGTACTCAAGTAAATTTTTACATTTTATAAATAAAAGTTGTTTTTTTACCTTTAATACTTAAGAACATTAAAAATGAAGGACTTTCTTGTACTCAAATAAAACTTTGAATTACTTTTACTTGAGTAAAAGTAAGAAAGTACTAGATTTCTAATGTAATTAAGTATTAAATGATATTTAATATGAAACGTAGTGCAGTAAAAAGTACAATATTATGCTTTGGAATGTTGTGAAGTAAAAGTTTTCTAAAGAAAAACACTTGAAAAATGTACTTTTAAAGCAGAGTTCATACTTCATACTTCACTACTGTCTGCCTCTGGTGATATTAGCTATGTTTCCATCCAAAGATTCGAATTAAAGTTATGCGCAAAACTGGAATATCGCATAAAACATTTGCGAATAAAGCACCGTTTCCATCCAACGAGTCAAAGAGAACAAAATCGTCAGAAAACTAGGAGAAGCTACTGAATATAATAATATTCATTCATGAACACAATAAGTGCTGTCAATGCTTTCGGAGGCGGATGCTGCTGATTGGGAACCCGGTCGAGTAAGACAGTAATTATACAGAAATACTTTGACGACAGACTTTGCTCAGGCTTTTCAGAATGACCTTAATAACACATAGATGCTGTGAACGAGATCGGTCCGCTGCTAGTCAAGTTATCCCGTCTCATAGCGCAAACTCACATGACTTTTTCGAAGCGCATGGAGGAATTTATTCTGTAAATGTGTTTCCATCATAGTTTATGCACATTTTTTCTTATCGGATAAAAAGTTTATCCTACTCAAATGTGCATAAGTTTTCTATGCACTTTTTTTTTTTTATGCGATATTCCAAAATGTGCATAAAAATGGTGGATGGGAACATAGCTAATGTTACCATAAGTAGATAGCTCATACCATTTCTGCACGGATTCCTCCGGACTCCCCTGGTTCCCCGAACCCTTGAGTTCAGCCAGCTCCTTGGAGCGGTTCTCCGTCTCCTTGTAGATCCGCCAGTAGAGGACGGTTATGATGGTCACAGGCAGATAGAAAGCAGCGATCGCTGTGCAAAAAGTGGTGATCGGCTCCGAGAGGAACTGGATGTAGCATTCGTTCGGAGGAACCGTCCGCTCCCCAACGAAATACTGCCAGAAGAGGATAGCCGGAGCCCAGAGGATGAAAGAAATGGACCAGGCCAATCCAATCATGGTCATGGCTCGCTTGGTGGTGCGTTTGGCTCTGTACGTCAGGGGACGGGTGACGGAGAAATACCGGTCGAAGCTGATGACCAGCAGGTTCATCACTGAAGCGTTGCTGGCTACATAATCAATGGCCAGCCACAGATCGCAGGCCCAGTTCCCAAGCGCCCAGTGGTTCATGATTATATACGTAGTGTAGAGGT
This sequence comes from Onychostoma macrolepis, assembly GCF_012432095.1. Taxonomy (NCBI): domain Eukaryota; kingdom Metazoa; phylum Chordata; class Actinopteri; order Cypriniformes; family Cyprinidae; genus Onychostoma; species Onychostoma macrolepis. Next base: position 608,338 of record NC_081166.1, on the reverse strand, counting down.
TCATCGAAAGCACGCCGATGATGAGGTCTGCAAACGCCAGGCTCAGCAAATAATAGTTATTCACTGTTTTTAACTGCTTGTTGATTTTAAAGGACACCAGGACCAGGATGTTCCCGGTGATGGTGACTAAAGAAAGCGAGCCGCATAGGAACACGATCATCACGATCTGCCAGATTGTGTGTCCACCGAGCGGATCCGGTGACTCGGTGGACAGAAGAGTGGCGTTGCCGGTCAGATTGGTGGCTTGCGAATCATTGGCGGTCCGGAGGTCATGTGGGACGAACGCTGTGACGGGATTGGCCCGCATCCCCGGGGAGCTGTTGGTCAGGAATAATCCGGGCTCGGCGCTCAGCGTCAGGTTCATGGTGGCATATTCTGTGGACGAAGCTGACAGACGAGAGGCATTACATTTACATTTAGTCATATAGCAGACGCTTTTATCCAAAGTGACTTACAAATGAGAACAATGGAAGCAATCAGAATCAACAAAAGAGCAATAATAAGCTATAACTTATTATTATAAAATGCTATAACAAGTCTCGGTTAGCCTAACGCAGTACACATAGCAAGGGTTTTTATATATATATATATAAATAATTATAAAATAGATTTAAAAAACAGATAGAATAGAAAAAGAATAGAGAAAGCTAGTGTTAGAGGGCTTGTTCTTCTTCTTTTTTTTATATGTGACGCTGGAGCACAAAACCAGTCACGAGTGTCAAATTGATGATAGAAAACACTGATTTGAAAAGTTAGTATATTAGTAAAAACAAAAAATCTAAAAATTATTTATTGTGTTAACTACAATAAATAAACTAACTACAATAAATATATATAC
>NC_081166.1:577500-597500 GCF_012432095.1 Onychostoma macrolepis | reverse complement strand
CACTGCAAAAACAAGTGGAAGTGAAACAATTCATACCCAGAAATTGCTTGTTAAATTTCACAAGCAATTAGAAAGAAACAGCACTGAATGCATTGAGTTAAATGTGAAGTCTTGAAGCAGAAATAGGAAAGCAGAGCGGCTCGAGGGGAAGCGGACGGAAATCCTCAGGGTTTGTTCTGTTTTGAATAAATCAAAGGGCCGCGGATTTGAGCGAAGGCTTCGCTGGTCAAGCAGAATATCTCCTGCCTTCATTTGAGCGCTTGTATCTAGTTAAAGGAGAGCCGCTGCTGTTTGCCATCTGAATGAACTGGAAGTCCTCCAAGCGTCCCGCGAGACTCACGACGAGAACAACAGCATTAATCTGTGCACACAAACACCAACAGACCAGAGAACATTCATCACAGCGGACTTACTGTCAAACCCTGAAACTTACAGAAAAACAGGTTCAGAACATCGCTGCTGTTTCTAAAGAACCAAAAGATACAGAGGGGCATGTTGTCACACAATAGGGCAGCTTTTCACAATGAAAATCTGCTGTTTGACTGTATATATATTAGTGCTGTCTAATGATTAATTTAATATTAAATATATATAAATACATACACATGCATACATATATATATATATTTAAGAAATATGTTATGTTTATACATTAAATATATTTATAATATAAATTATATGAACATAAATGTATTTACAGCACATGTAAATACATTTAAATATTTTCTAAATACATACTGTATGTGTGCGTATTTATATATGCATAATAAATATACAAAGTACACAAACAAAAAAAATTATTTTGGATGCGATTAATCACGATTAACAGTTTGACAGCACTAATATATATATATCTATATATACATATATAGATATATATATATACAGTATATATTCACGCTGGAAAAATTATGTAGAAAAAAATGTCATTTGATTTATAAAAAAAAAAAAGGTAATAAATTTCATTAAACCTGAAATTTTGAAGCAGGAAGAATGAAATAGTATTTTTTGGTGGAACGTTCTCTAATAATCTTAGCTGTTTTATTTACAATTTTGAAAAATATTTTTTTACATTGTACACCGTTTTACATAATGGTTTTGCTTTATTTAACGGTTAAGTGATTATGAAACAAATCCATGAACGTGCAAAAATATAAAATTATCGTTTTGTAACTAAAAATCAACTGTGTAAAATTCATTTAAAGGGGTCATCGGATGCAAAATTCACTTTACAAGTTGTTTGAACACAAAAACTGTTGGTTTTTCTAAAATCCTCTTTCTCAGATCAGGCGGTTCTGAGGTTCCTGTCAGAATGAGAGAGGGGCGGGGTCAGCAGAGCTCATTAGCATTTAAAGAAACATGGACTAGAACAGCGTGCTGAAAACAGAGCTGATTTTGACAGGGTAAAGAAGGTGTTTTTTACACTACCATTGAGAAATTTTAACCACAGTATGTTACAGACCTTTCATTAAGACCCGAAAGAATCATATCAACAATGGCCATCCGATGACCCCTTTAAACAACTGTGACAACTTACCCCACTTTTAATATTACTAGAAATGTTCACATTACTGACCACATTTGACATGCACATAATTTTATAATTAAGATACATATTCTGGGTCTTTAATAATGAAAAATGAAAAAAGAAAATTTGACATGATAAAGACTAGAATATCAGAACAGAGGAGATTCGATCCAGTCCAGGAATAAAGAACGCATTCATTCACTTCATTCATCAGTGTTCTGTATGTTTATAATGCTTAAACACTCAAATTCTTCAGAGGAAACTCAGATCCATTGCACTGATGATTCTGGCATAGATTAGCATAGCCTGTAAAGAACTGCTGACATCACTAATACAGGCTATACTAATTAAAGCCAGAGTCATCAAACCAGCCTTTAGACGCGGAGCAGATCCTGACGACGAGCCGCTGATTCACTTCAGACAATGCAAAAATGAGTAAATGAGACAAAGATTGTGCATTTTAGAAAAAAAACAACACCATTTCATTTTTTCTACTTCAAAATTGCACATTTAATTCAACATGTTACTTGCCATTTTCTTGAAATTATTTCTGAAATTTACTAGAAATTTCTAAGAAAAAACGTAGCCTATTTTTTCAGTGTACTTAACTGGAAAATGTGAAAAAAGTGAATCTCTCAAAAAATAGGTTACATTTCACCCTCAAATTGTAAAAAAAATAAAAATAAATAAATAATTCAAATAAAAATATATGCAATTTTTGCACTGAAATATTAACAAAAAATCACTTAAATTGCTAATAATTAATTATTTAAAGGCAGCTGTATAAATACTGTATTTTATACATATAAATGTATAAATTGTTATATATATTTTACATATAAATAAAAATATACATGCATAAAAAATACATTTTACAATATGTTTTCCACATTAATAATAATGAGATAAATATAATTTCAAAATCCTAAAAAACAGGCTTTCATTTCTTCTTGATTTTGAGGTGAAATATAACTCATTCATGACGGCTTTTGATAGATTCACCCAGTTAAACTAAAGCAGGTCTGCATTAAAGCGTCGGTAGTTAAACATGACAGACGAAAAGAGTTCAGTAAAATTACAAAAACAACTCAAAAACACCGTCCTCTCGGTAAACAGATAAATGAAGGTTTCTAATGGAGATCAGAGAGAATCTGCCCTTCCATTTACAGACACGCCATTAGGATCCATTACACAAACACAAGCCATTCATAATGTCACATCAAACTGATAATTAAACAATCCATCAGCAAACATCATGAAGACCAGGATCACGCCAATCGATAAATCAACCATGCAAATGTATATATATATATATATATATTTCTAGGGTGGTCACCAAACCCAATTACAGTCCGTCACACACATGAAGACGTTAGTTAAAAACACTATAAATCATCATCCAGATGATTTCAGATGATGTGTCCATTCTCTAATAATATCTTGTCAGTATTGTGTTTGTTGGATTTGTTATGGAGTATCCGAGGTCTGAGCTTTGTGTTTCACTCACACAGATAATAAAGTTTCATCTGTTGGCCTGCGGTCAGAGAACATGATGTCCTCGTGTCAGAAATCACCAGCTTATGTTTGGCGGCCCATAAAAATACTGACATGAGAATCATCTGAGAGGACGAGATGAGCGACAGACAGATAAACCAGCCTGATCTCGTGGGAAACGTGACGCGATGAAAGTTTCCATTTCAAACGTCCTGCAAAAGCAGAAGGAGACAAATCCAACAACACCGTTTCAGATCAACAGACTTTCACTCCCGCTGAGACAAAGTGAGCCAACCAGCCGCTTCAAATCAATCCGTTTGAATGCATTTACTCCGTCGAGACACAAACCAACACAAATTCAGATCGATATAAGATAGGATTCATCTGTTATTGTAGTAAACATGTTCCTTTGCAGCTCTACGCAAGAATGAGAGTCTGACCCTTTTTTATCTAGAATCATTGGAAAAATATGCCTCTGCCTTCATTTCTGCACAACTCCAAAAAATGAGCCATACATACAATTCACTGCAGTTTCCAGCTGAAATGAGCAATAAAACACCAACAATTCTTTTTCACACAAATTATGATTATAAAGACTTATTTTTTACATATTTCCTTAAATGTGTATAGAATTTAGTAGAGATGTATGTCCCTATCAATATCCAGCGTCTGTCCCTACTAGCAATAATTTTGATCTAACAATTAAATATATGTGTATGTAAGCACTGTTGTTATAATTTCGGCTGCATCTGAAATAGTTCATATCAAACATACTTTAACTTTATGTTTATGTTTACTTTATGTTGTTCTGCTGTTTTGTGTTCATCTGCTCTTTTTACACTGACTATCACGACTAATACAGTCACATACAACAATCATTTCCCAAATATTCATTACAATATATACTGATAAATCTAGCATTCACTTCAATGCTATGAAAGACTGGATGCTTTCGACTGATTTCTATTGAACTGTCAGCAGCTGCAGCTCAAACTATTTCAAATCTAGTGAATTAAGCTACAAACTCATCATAAAGCACAATGTTTCCATCGAAGGTGTATTTTGAGCTGCAGCTCGTCATATTAATGAGTGTTTCACTAGTTAGCAGTAAACCACCGCAGCTGAATATGTTCCTGGTTTGTGTTGGATGTTACTGTATCTTTGGAATGGACATTTTTTTGCTTATTTCAGTTAATGTCATAAGACTAGCGAGCTAAGCCAGTAACAGACAGTACTGACAATGTCGTGTAAACACGAGTGAAGATGTGAAAAGCAGAGGAACAGACAAACTGAATCGAGTGAGTCATTTACGCTGGAAACGCTCCGATTGATTCAAACTCTGGACTTCGATCATTCAGTTCAAGCGGTTCACAATCACAGATTAAAATGCATTTCATTTTTGAGTATCGACATCACTTGTAATGATTTTAAAAAGCACGCAATGATGGGTGAAACGGAGCTTTTCGAAACTCCGAATCAGTTAAAACCGTTGCAACACAAAATGATTCACTGTTTCGAAGCACTCCGATCGGATCGCATATTGCGAATAATTTGATTCAGATCGGGACTTCGGTGCAGAAATCATTTGATTCAGATCGGGACTTCGGTGCAGGTTCACAAATCATTTGATTCAGATCGGGACTTCAGTGCAGAAATCATTTGATTCAGATCGGGACTTCAGTGCAGAAATCATTTGATTCAGATCGGGACTTCGGTGCAGGTTCACGAATCATTTGATTCAGATCGGGACTTCGGTGCAGGTTCACAAATCATTTGATTCAGATCGGGACTTCAGTGCAGAAATAATTTGATTCAGATCGGGACTTGATTGCAGGTTCACGAATCAGTTGATTCAGATCGGGACTTCGGTGCAGGTTCACAAATCATTTGATTCAGATCGGGACTTCGGTGCAGAAATCATTTGATTCAGATCGGGACTTCGGTGCAGGTTCACGAATCAGTTGATTCAGATCGAGACTTCGGTGCAGGTTCACGAATCATTTGATTCAGATCGGGACTTCGGTGCAGAAATCATTTGATTCAGATCGGGACTTTGGTGCAGGTTCACGAATCATTTGATTCAGATCGGGACTTCGGTGCAGGTTCACGAATCAGTTGATTCAGATCGGAACATTTGATTTAGATCTGAACTTTGAAGCGGGTTTGTGAATCTTTTGATTCAGATCGGAACTTTGCAGCATGGATCGTGAATCATTTTGATTCAGATCAGGACTTCGGAGTGGGTTCACGAATCATTTGAATCAGATCAGAACTGCTAAGCAGGTTTTGCGAATCTTTTGATTCAGGTCGGAACTTCGGATTAAGGAAACAACACGCAAATACATATCCCTTAAGAAAATTAACCATGGTTTTATTATAGTAAAAGTATAAAAAAAATAAAATAATTCTGTATAGCCTAACCAGTTTTACTACAAATAGCCTACCATGGTTAAACCATGGTTCATTTAGTTAATATGTTTGTTTTTTTCACCTTAAGAAGACACAGGATGAACATAGAGACGCAGTTTCCACTGCTTCGGATAGTTTCAATATAGCTGTCTATATATTTCCTATATTCTTCTGATAGCCTAACAGATAACAATGTGAACGGAAGAAAACAAAGCCAAATTGCCTAATCTACTATGAAAATCTCAACGTTCTTCCTCTGAAAAAAACAAACAAACAAAACATGACTTTGTCTCCCAATAAAGCATAAATCCATGCATTCTCTGAAACTGCATAAAGCCGTTTAATCAGACTGCGGCACTCAAATATAAACCAGAAAATATGATCCTTCACTGGATTTTGATGAAAATATTTCCACTTGCATCTGCATTAACTTCACTAGCAGACATCAGCGTATCATCGCACCTGAACTCATTTGTATTTCAGGAGCTCATTGAGTTTGAGAAAATAATGCATTTATATTTTGGAAAATAATGACTCTGACAGAAAGTAATTAAATATAACAAATGTGTGCAGATAAGACGGTTAGCTGCTGTCTGAAGATAGAAAGCCTCTTTTATACAGTCCAGGAGTCTTTGTTCTGGGTTCAGTGAATTAAATCAGACATTTCATGCAGGTTCAGAGTTAAAACAAGCAGAACCTGCAAAAAGATGAAGAACAATGAAGAAAGAGAATAAAAGCGTCAGAAAAATACGCAAATTTATTCAAATGCAGACTCAAACTCATCTCACACAAACACATTTAACAAATAAAAGCCGGCCTCGCTATCAAACCCTTCTAAAGCCAGACGCAGAATATTAAAGAAGGATAGCTGATGATTTTGACTGATGAGATTGAAAGTTTATTTATCAAAATGAAGGCATTACAGTGGAACATGAAAGATTTCTTCAGTTAAGTTTTTGTTTTTCATTTCAGCATTCATTTTTTTTCTACATATCTCTCTGAACATCATTAAATCAGCTAATGGTGTTTTAATGTGTCAGATGTTTTTGTAGATGTTTTCAGTCTTCTGAGATTAATGCTTGGTTAACTAAAGACATGTTACATTACAGCGCCGACGATATTAATGTTAATCATCAGAGCTGAAGGCCGAGAATAAAGCGATTAAAGATCTTCAATCAGCTCTTGACTTCCTGAAGTTCCTCTGCTTGCTTACAGAAACTGACACAGATGAGAAAAACTGCTAGATTTATCTAAATAAATATCATTATCACTATGTTCTGTGTTCAACTGATGCTCAACAATCGGTTTATTTACGGCTGGACCTCTGAATCAGAGAAATTAATCACCAATAAAGGCAGTGACATTTTCTCAAGCAATCAAAATCTATTTTTGCCCATTTTAACCACATTCCATCCCATAATTTCGATTAAATGTACCATAGAACATCTTTGGATTTTGATTTGATGTCTTTGATAACACTAGTTTGTTCAAGTGCCGATGCTAAAATTCAATCCAATTACAGCCATCCTGTGGCTTTTCACACGGTTTTTAATTAATGACTTCAGATTTTAAGTATCACATTTGCTATGTTAATTTGCTAATGTGTGTGTTGCATTTAAATTCGAGTAAACGGCACTTAAACAAACTACTGTCATTAATCCAGCATTTATTCATTAGACTTTGCTGTCATGCGGAAACTTTCAATCTCTGCAATCATTACAAATAAATCTGTGCTAAAATATTTATATGAAAAGCATTTCAGACTTCCAATTAGTGCAGCACCTGGGGTGAAAACTTTTTGAATTTGAAGATCAGGGTAAATTTAACTTATTTAGTCTTCTGGGAAACATGTAACTATCTTCTGTAGCCTCTGAAGAGCAGTACTAAATTAAAAAAATATGATATTTAGGCAAAATAAGAAAAATGTACACATCTCCATTCTGTTCAAAAGTTTTCACGCCCCGGCTCTTAATGCATGGTTTTCCCTTCTGGCGCATCGGTGAGCGTTTGAACCTTCTGTAATAGCTACATATGAGTGTCTTAGTCATCCTCAGTGTGAAAAGATGGATCTCAAAATCATACAGTCATTGTGGAAAATTGCACAAAAATGCTGGAAAACCAAAGAATTTGTGGGAGCCGAAGGATTTTTCTGAAGAACAGCAGGCAGTTTAACTGTTCAGGACAAACAAGGGACTCATGAACAACTATCACTAAACAAAAAACACAGCTGTGGATCATTCAGGTAACAGTACAGTATTATTAAGAATCACTTTTGAACTGGGTAATTTTTATAAATTAAACTATTATTTTCTCTTGTGGACTAAACATCTTTTACGTGAAATATCTTATTCAGGACAGTACTAAATAAACAATAACATGCATTTTGTATGATCCCTCTTATTTTGGTAAAATAATTAACATTTTGCAGATTCTGAAAGGGGATGTAAACTTTTGACCTCAACTGTAGATAGCACCGCAGAAAAGACCTGTTTTTTTTTTTTCTATATTGTGGTTCTATCTGCTTCTATTCCTCTGATATCAGATAACAGCGCTTCAGGGAATCCTGCGTTAAAAGAGCACACAGAAAACATCACCAGAGCTTGTTTACAAGCGTTTCTCTCATACATGTACGGCTGTAATACGGAGCACATTCCGGCAGAAGGACTGATGGATGGATTGGCCACACGCATCGGTACGGTCTGTGACAGATGAACGGCTTTGGACGGTGCTCAAGTTCTGCTGTGCATCGTGAACGACAGTCACACCGACCAACTGTTTAGCTCAAAGACTTCAACTCTGATGCTTCAAACCCTTCAGCTTACATTACACCCCATTCACACATGAACAGTCAGTCAGAGACGGATGCAAATCTAAGACCAGACATAAATATGTGAATATGAATGAATAAACAACTGCCTTTCACATCAGGCTAATGGCAGGAGAAAGAGAAATCATAAACTACTGTGACGCTCGTGTGTAAATCAAGATGAAAGAAGGAGGATTACCCATGTAAAAACTAATATTAAATTTGTTAACATAACAACTCCTTAACCAGCCAGTTTGATTGAGCAAATCGATCTGTATAACAGCACTGAATTCAGATGCCCTCCTGAAACAAAACAGCTGCTCTGAATATCAGGCAGAAATATTACACTGCCTTATACAGTAATTCACCTCATTCTGGGCAAAAACACCCGAACAGAGCAGAGATTACTGTTACTGATTACAGACTGCATGATGAAAACTCTAGTAATGTAATCTAGGTTACTCATTTTAATATATATTCTGATACTTTTTACCTAACTTGTTTTAAACTTACCATTAAATCTACCATAATACAGTTTTTTTCAGCTGCTTCCACACAAAATCTTTCCTCGTCACACAGTTTCTGAAAGCTGTCACTCAAACAGCAGAAGCACACACCAAATCTACAAAACCAGACACTGATTCTCAGCCTTTGACTCAGTTTTCAATTTCATAAAACACTTTTTGTAAAACACAACACACAGTTCTCTACGTAACACACACAAATCTAACAGGAATTAATATTATGGCAAAGGTGTTTGCAAATGTTTGCTTTTGAGATGTGTTTGTGATATTTTGAATGCAGTGCTTCATTTTGCAAGAGATGCGAGGCATTTTGCATTTTGTGTGCAATTCTTGGATTTATGTGTAAAGTTTTGAAAAAAAGAGGCAAAGTTTTGAAAATGTGTGTAAGTTGTTGAAAACAACTGTACTATAAAAAAAGTAAAGAAAAAGAAAATTTATTCCATTATTTGATATCACGAAGTGCATTAAACATTACATTACATTAATGTAAGAACTACAGTGGGTTTGCGAGCTGATAAAAAGCTAATAATTAATTCAGTCCTGAAAATGTAAAATAAAAAAAATTAAAACAGAAAACAATCAAATTATAACACTTGAACACTAAAAACTGAATTTTGTTTCCATGCTTGTCAATGTGACCAATAACCGACATCAGAAAAATGTGAACATGTGAATGTCTTGTTAAATCATTGAAATATTAACTTCTTCAGGGTGTATGAACAAACATTATATATATATATATATATATATATATATATATATATATATATATAAAAATAAATATATATATATATATATAAAAATAAATATATATATATATATATATATATATATATATATATATATATATATAAAATTATGAATATATTACTGCCATTTTATGAATAATATGTAATCCTGTAATCCATAAAAAGTAACTGTAATCTGATTATGAGCCTTTTAAAATGTAACATAATCCAGTTACGACGAGTAATCAATATTTGGAATCTGTTACATAATCCAGATTACATGTACTCCGTTACTAACCAGCGCTGCACCCTAGCAACCGCATAGTGATATATAATCCCATTACAATCCAGAAACTTCAACAGTAATCAATATGTGGTGATACTCTGAGAAAAAGCGCTTGACTGCAGGCCGGCGAGTAAACGGTTCCCAAATCTCTCTATAAATGGATAAATCTGTCCAGCTTCTGCTCTCTGGCCCGGAGTTCAGGGCGAATCATGTCATGTTCTGTAACGCAGCTTTATCTGTCAGCAGATAATCAAATCCAGATCCCGCTCATGCTAATGAATGTATATCCTAACGACACGCGCCACTGAACACAACATCTGATCGCTGCCAAGACTCCAGATCGACTGAGAGCGGCTCCCAAACACACGGGAAACGCTCCAAAACATCCAGAAACTTCCAGAACGTGTCGCCGGAAGATAAAAAGAGACATGTGCAGCTCGTAATTCAACACAAACTCACAAGAACAGCAAAGAACGTGATGAACGTGAAGCCTGTTCTGAGAACCATTAACATTTCCTTACAGTAACAGCACCTTCATAACATATTAAAGCACTAGTTCACCAATAAATGATCGTTCTGTCACCATCATGTTGTTCCAAACCTCTTACTTTCTTCAGTGGAACACAGAAGAAGACACTTTGAAGATTTACAATTTTGGACCCCATTGACTTTCAAGATATCTTGTTTTGTTTTTGTTTTTTTGTTTGTTTGTTTTTGCGTGAACTCTCTCTTTAAATGTCTTACTGATTGTCATTAACTACTACAATGAAAAAAAAAACACAAGAGAGAGAGAGAAAGATGTTATTTAAATTATAATGTATATTTGCAAAGAATACTGGTAGCAGTTATTATTGTTATCTAAAATTAAAACCATAAAAAAAGCATTTGGATATAAACATTTGAAAAACATTAACTGAAATAAAATATTAAATTATAAAAATAAAACATTAAAAAATATATTTTATTTTAGGTGCTTACTGTCATGCCAACATTTCACAATTTTGTTTAGTTTAAGTTGAAGTACTTTAAAAGGTTCAAAAATTTAAAGTCTGTAAAAACTATGCAGACATATAAAAAATAAATGAAAACATAGTACTAAAAATGTAACTAAAATTAAAACGAATAAAGAAAACATAAAAATAATTCAAAATATTAACAAAATCTCTAACAGTATATTAATGATATTAAAATAATTTAACATATAAACAATATGGTTAATTGTCATGAAAATAATGTCACAATTCAACTGCTGATGCATAAATAAAGATCTACGTGAAAATTGCTCCTTTTGTGTTTTATGAACAGCATAGGATTGGATCAACATGAGGGCGAAAGAGTGATGGCAGAACGTGCATTTTGATATTTCTCACACAGAACCTGAAGATGAGAAAAGATGCTGATAAAGAGAGAGAGTAATGAGAGAAGCTGTCTTCCTGCTCAGAGATGAAATGATGAGGAATAATTGCGGTGCTGATTCTCTCCTCTGCTCTGATGATCTGCTGGTTATGAAGCAGATCGCTGTGTTGCTGTGTTCTGAGATCGCTCACTCCGATCCAGTGTTGAGCACATGTCTAGATCAACTAGCAGAGAGCAATCTTCAATCTACAGGTAGATATGAATGTGTCACCACTAATAGATATTTCACCTGTCATGCATGAAATGAGGCACCATATTTCACTGAATTAACCTTTTAATTAATAAAAATATCAGTTTTAAAAATATATGGGCTGTCAAGCGGTTAAAATGTTTAATCTAATTAATTACATAATGTGCAGATTAATTCATCTGAAATTAATTGTTATATAAGAAATGCATTCATTTTTAAATTAATATTGAAATACAAAATGATTTACAGTGTTTTTCAGCTGCTTCCACACTAAATCTTTCCTCGTCACACAGTTTCTGAAAGCTGTCACTCAAACAGCAGAAGCACACACCAAACCTACAAAACCAGACACTGATTCTCAGCCTTTGACTCAGTTTTCTATTCCATAAAACACTTTTTGCAAAACACAACACAATTTTCTATGTAACACACACAAATCTAACAGGAATTAATATTATGGCAAAGGTGTTTGCAAATGTTTGTTTTTGAGACGTGTTTGTGATATTTTGAATGCAGTGCTTCATTTTGCAAGAGATGCGAGGCATTTTGCATTTTGTGTGCATTTCTTGGATTTGTGTGTGAAGTTTTGAAAAAAAGAGGCAAAGTTTTGAAAATGTGTGCAAGCAGCTGAAAAGAACTTAATGAGTGAGTGAGTCATTCAGTCATTCACTCAACCAATTCATTCAAACGGCTGATTCATTCAGAAACGAAGCTGACTGCTCTGCTTTTATGAATGAATCACTGAATCGTTCACTCACTCGATTCATTCAGTAAGAAACGCACAACAGGTCTTCTGTGGCTTTGATTGGAACTATTTTCATCTGTGAAACTGATCAAAATAGACAATATTTATAATATTGTGTTTCTAAAATGAAACACAATATGAACTTTATGTTTATTGAACAGTTGTATAAAAAACATCACATTTGCAATCATGCAGATAATAGTGAAAAACAGCACTCTTGCTGGTGTTATATATATATATATATATATATATATATATATATATATATATACACAGTATTACTGCTGTCAGACGATTAATCACATCCAAAATAAAAGTTTGTTTACATAATATATCTGTGTACTGTGTATATTTATTATGTATATATAAATACACACACATGCATGTATATATTTAAGAAAAGTATGTTATGTTTATAGATTAAATATATTTATATATACTATAAATGATATCAATATTGTCAGACTTTAGTCCCCGTTTCTTGTGTTCCCAGTGTTTCCATGTCCTTACTTGCGGACCGCCGCTCACTCGAGTCCACCGTCCGCGAGGAAATCCAGGCCACCGTTCTTGGCACATTCGAGCACGCCGTCCGCGGGGAACTCAACGCCGCTATCCGCGGCTCTCCCAGGCCCACCGCCGTTCACAGTTCCCTCAAACCCGCCGTCCACAGCTCACTCAAGCCTGCCGGCCGCTCAATTCACCTCTAACCAAAGGAGGAACATGAGGAGGAAAAGACTGTTTGCAGCCCTCACCCTCATCTCCAAATTGGCTCTAGCCCCAAAGTCCGCTCCAGTGCAGGCTCCAGCCGGGGGGGGAGGTAGTATGGCTCCAGCCATAGAGACCGGGGCGGGGAGACCATGGCCTCCTATGTCTCCAGATCCACCTTGGCCTCCCAAATCCCATGACCCGCCATGACCTCCCGGATCCGCCTTGGCCTCCCGAGCTCCCGTGAGCTTCCGTGGGTCACGGAACGGGCGCCGCCCTGGAGGCCGTCTGTCCTGTCTCTGTGTCCCTGAGGCCTCCAGAGCGCCCACCCCCCCCTCCCCATTGGATGTTGCACGGCGCGGGACGTAATTGTCAGTAATTGTCAGACTTTAGTCCCTGCGTCTTGTGTTTCCACGTGTTCCCAGTGTTTCCATGTCCTTATTTGGGTTTTCTTGTTCCTGTCCCCGTTAAGTTCATTTAGTCCCAGCCGTGTCTGATCTGTTTCCAGGTGTGTCTTGTTTGCCCCTCGTTAGTTCTGTCTATTTATAGTGTGTTCTGCCCCTTGTTTGCTGTCCGCTGTTATATGTCGGTCTTGTCTTCCTGTGTTGGATTTCCTGGTGATTGTTTAATTAAAGTTATTGGATATTGAAGAATCTCCGTGCTTCCTCGCTCCTTGCTCCAAGCGTAATTGTGACAAATATAAATTTATACATGTAAATATTTTCTATATATATATATAGTGTATGTGTGTGTATTTATACATAATAAATATACACAGTACACACACATATATTATGTAAACAAACTTTTATTTTGAATGCGATTAATCGCAATTAATCATTTGACAGCACTAATATATAACCATGAAAACAGAAAACACAAAAGTTGGGGAAAAACAAACCAGTTTTCCTAGGGCTCTATAAACATAAAAAAAAGATTCTGCCATCCTCTGATTTCTTGTGTTTCCAGCAGAGTGAAGAGAGAGTGAAGTGTTTCAGCAAGCGTTGGAGATGTTTCTAAATGCGACTGCATTAAAATAACATCAGAAGGGCTTTTAGACTCATGGCGGTCAGATGGCAGAACTCATTTACAGGAGGAAGAGTCCAAAACCGGCTGCACACAAACACATTTTGTGTTATGCATCACGCTAGAGTTCATGCATTCCCAGGGAAACACACTCATCTGTCTATCTGTTTCTTCAGCTACTATTAGTGTGAATCTGACAGAAAGAGTATTGATCATGTGCTGCACTGATTCATCCACATCAGAAGACACACGGGCGGGAAACACACACACACACACCTGCTCACCTGATCCACATCACACGCTCACACTGACAAACTCATATAACGGTGCACAGTATGCAGAGAATATCTCTGAGAGAATATCCATGTGCAGAATACAAGCAGAGTGCATGATATTCTGCATCCCACGATGCAATGCACTCAACGTGACCCTGCATTTCAAATGTGCTAAAACAAAAAACAGCTGATTCTGAAAGAGACTGGAAATCCTGTCATGATGTACAATATTCTGAATTTTGAAGAATCTTCACACAGACTTTTCCAAACCAAGTCAGTTTGTAGTCTCAGGTTTTAAAGTGACCATAAAAACATACTGCAAAATAACTCAAATTTTCCCTCAAAATACACTGTAAAAATGATTTTTGAAAATTTTAAGTTGTAAGTAAAAGTAATATTTTCTGGTCATAATATATTTTAACTATGTACAGAATATATGTTAGAAACAGCAAAGCTCAATTAAATATATTTTTTCAAATTGAAAATATATTTAGTTTCAACCTTCATTTACCAAAATATATTTCAAAATGTATTTCAGGGGCAAAAAATCTGTTTCCAATCTTACAGTAGCCTATACATTTAGGCTAATATAAAAATATTTATATTTTTTAAATATATTTTCAAAAATATACAATAAATGGCCAAAAAGTATATTGGTAGAAAATATAATTACATAAACAGGCCTATATTTTGAAACATATTTTAATAATATTTTGTATTTTTGGCCATATATACTATATATATATTCTTTGTAATCATTTGTGAAATGTACTCACATTGTTTGAGTGAATATCATTTCAAATTAAATCCTACACCATTTTTTTCACAGTTTTAATTGTTATTTTTAGCAGCATTTCTAGTTGCTTAGTTTTGTTAACCAGTTAAACCAACTCATGCAAGAGATCATAACGGAGACTGATGCAGCACCAGTCAGTTTTTTATTATACAGTATTTTAATCGATTACTGTATATCCAGAAAACAGAAAACAGCCTGTTTCACAAACAACGCCTAAGCAACATCAAGACGATCATGAGGACACAATTTTAGGCTTTTCTGTGAGGTGGATATCACATTAACATGATCCAAATCAAGTCTGTGGCTGCAGAAACACGTCCAGCTTGCATGATGATATGATGAGATCAGTAAAACACACACAGGAAGAGAGAGACAGGAAGAGACTGTCTGATTGACATGCGAAGCGGCCAATCACAGCATGTTTAGCTTTTACATGAGATTAATCCATTTAGGGGCAGAATTCAGAGCATTGATGCCATAATATGAATGCCTGATTCTTCTGCAAAAGCCCAGAACTCTTGCTTGAAACACTCCTGATGTGTTTCTCGGTGGTGATGTGTGTGTTCTGGCAAGTTTCTGCTCAACAGGTGTCAGAAGCGAGCGCTCAGAGGCTCTGACTGATGAATAAACAGGCAGATGGATTTACTGAGACACACGGATGAAGAACTGAGCAAATATTTGATTTAACAGTTGGACCTGAAGAGCTTTTGGCACTGGAAGCTCAGCGAGCTCTTTATACAGTCACATTAAAGAAGATTCATGAACGCGCTATATTTACACACGTGCTGATTACAGTTTTTTCAGCTGCTTGCACACATTTTCAAAACTTTGCCTCTTTTTTTCCAAACTTCACACACAAATCCAAGAATTGCACACAAAATGCAAAACGAAGCACTGCATTCAAAATATCACAAACACGTCTCAAAAGCAAACATTTGCAAACACCTTTGCCATAATATTAATTCCTGTTAGATTTGTGTGTGTTACGTAGAGAACTGTGTGTTGTGTTTTGCAAAAAGTGTTTTATGGAATTGAAAACTGAGTCAAAGGCTGAGAATTAGGCTTTGAGTGACAGCTTTCAGAAACTGTGTGACAAGGAAGATTTTGTGTGGAAGCAGCTGAAAAACACTGTAAAAGACATGCGCTCACACACACACACACACACACTGAAACACACACACACACAAACACACACTGAAACACACACACACACACACACTGAAACACACACACACACACACTGAAACACACACACACACACACACTGAAACACACACACACACAAACACACTGAAACACACACACACACACACACACACACTAAACTTTATTCAGTCATCTATTCATCTGACACAATAATCTCATGGAGATCTTCATTTGGAGGATTTGTACTGCTAATATTGATGCATGTGTTTAATTGCAATTAATGAATAATTAAAATGATGAATGAAGTGGCAGCCCTAATAAAAGCAACAGTAAACAGTTATTTATATGTGTGTGTGTGTGTGTGTGTTATTTTAGTACATCAATTTGACATTTATTTGATTTCAGGTAACAAAGTTTTTATTTTTACATTTTAAATTTTTGTTACAATTTTAGTAATTTTGTTGTGTATTGTTTTATTTTTTAATTTTACTTTTATATTTTATATATATATATATATATGTGTGTGTGTGTGTGTGTGTGTGTGTGTGTGTGTGTGTGTGTGTATTATTTCAGTTATTTTAGTACATCAATTTGACATTTAATTTATTTCAAGTAACATACATTTTTGAATGGTTTTCATCTTAGTTGTAGTTAACTATAATAACTCTGGTGATCTGACGCAGTCAAGAGTTTGGACACATCGAGCCGTTTCTGTAATCTTTCACAAGTTAGAGTAATAGTAAGTGATAAAAACTCTGCAATAGTTTGTTATGTTAGATTAATATTTAATAGTCATTCATAATCCACTGTAACTCACAAATTTAAAAAAGTAATAATCATTTTTTAAGTTTCTGTAATGAAAATTTGTCCAGAAAACGAATGTTGACTGAGTTCAGCAGAAGTCTTTGGATCAAGCTGTAGATGTAACTGTGAATGCATGCGTGTCTCTGCAGGGCTGCAGCTGCTCTGATGCACGAGTCGCTTGCATTAGAAACGTCAATCAATCACTGCCTACATCACTGCTGCGGACGCGTGCAGCTGACCAACACACACACACACACACACACACACACACACTCACACACACTCACACATGTTTGTTTTAGTGGTTTACGGGGTCTCTCCATAGGCGTAATGCTTCTTCTACTGTACAGACCGTATATTCTATTGTCCTACACCAACCCTACACCTAAACCTACCCCTTACAGGAGACTACAGGCATCTTTAGATTTTCAAAAAAACTTCATTCTGTTTCCTCATAGGGACCTAAAAAATGTCCCCAAAAGGTCAAAATTGACTAGTATTACTATCCTTGTGGGGACAATTGGTCCCTATAACATGATAAATACCAGGTAAACACACACACACACACACACACACACAGACACAACAAACACAACACTCAGTCAAAGAAAAAAAAAACAGTGTGTGTGTGTGTGTGTGTGTGTGTGTGTGTGTGTGTGTGTGTGTGTGTGTTGAGGGACTGATGGAATGTGAGCACAACAGACTGAGAGCAGAAAACACAAAAAAAAGCAAAAGAGAAACAGAGGCTGTAAAACAATTGTAATTAAACATTAAAATCTGAATTTAATCCTCAAACAATACTCTGACTGAAACCATCAAACTGACATATGACTTATCAATTAAATATTTTAATATTATTTCAGAGCACTCTGTATATAAACTCGCTTTGCAGTGGTTTGGCTGTTCTATCGCCATGCCAGTGAGGCTTAAGTGAATTAAATTCGCGAGAGAGATGGACAGCAGCTCCACACACACACAATAACTCTCCTTCTGACAGAAACGCGAACTCACTAAAGCCAGACCTCCACCAAACCACCAGAAACCACCTAAAACCTCCGCACAGAGAAACACTTCAAAAAACCTGCAGAACATAAGCAAGAATTCAACCTTCATTCAAGACCAGAGAGAAAAACACAACATACAGTGAAAAAAAAAGAGACACATGGATATAATTATTTTTAAAAAAGTGCTATTACATCAGCCGTGACTGGACTGAATTCGGGTTAATAATATTTATTATTAAAAAAAATAAAAACAACTCTTTAACAGAAGAATGCTGGTTTAGTATCTCAACTCAAAACTTACGAACCTTCGCGGAGTCCGAACTGATCCGATCCGAGTCCAGCTGGAGTCTGCTGTCATTAGATCCACATCCTCAGTGCTCCTCAAACATCGCCTTCAGCACCTTCTTCATCTTCATCTGCTCCTCATCACTCCGAGCTCCGACCGCATCTGATGATGGATTCGCGCCGCGGGGCGGGATTCGGTGTCCGTGACGCACAGCGACGCGAGGCGAGACGCTGAAGACGCGACGCGACGCGACGCGACGCGAGTAGAGATCTGAACTAACCAGATACGAATTATTTCATTTTCATTCATCAAATAGCCTACACGAAAAAAGAACAGGGAGCTTTTAGCTCGTGCATGTGTCTCAAAACCGTGCAAGACGCCGACAGCAGAGACAGCAGAGATGTTGACTGGGCGAACGGGCGATTAAAAAAACAAAAAACTACTTTTATTCATCAAGGACGCATTAAACTGATCAAAAGTGACAGTAAAGACATTCATAATGTTTCAAATAAACGCTGTTCTTTTGAACTTTCTATTCAGCTGTGAATCCTGAAAAATAAAATGCATCACAGTTTCCACAAAAATATTGTGCAGCACAACTGTTTTCAGCATTGATAATAATCAGAAATGCTTCTTGAGCAGCAAATCAGCATATTATAATGATTTCTGAAGATCATGTGACACTGAAGACTGGAGTAATGATGCTGAAAATACAGCTGCACATCACATAAATAAATTAGAGTTGAACAGATATTCACATAGAAAACAGCTGTTTTACATTATAATAGTTTTTACTGTGTTTTTGATCAAATAAATGCAGCCTTGGTGAGCAGAAGAGACATTTCGCGTAGCGAACAAACAATAATGATTTCCGAGTATCTGACTAGATTTTGAGGAACAGCCCTTGAGAGGATTGAAAGGAAGCAACTGAAAGGAATGTTTTAAGTGTTTCTGATGCAGTGCTTGACAATAAAGTGAATATCTAAATGTGACCCTGGAGCACAAAACCAGTCATAAGGGCCCATTTTTGAAATTGAGATTTATGCATCATCTGAAAGCTGAATAAATGAGCTTTCCGTTGATGTATGGTTTGTTATATTTGGTTGAGATACAACTATTTGAAAATCTGGAATCTGAGGGTGCAAAATAAAATATCAAAATATTGAGAAAATCTCCAAATGAAGTTCTTAGCAATGCATATTACTAATCAAAAATGAAGTTTTGATATATTTACGGTAGGAAATTTACAAAATATCTTCATGGAACATGATCTTTACTTAATATCCTAATGATTTTTGGCATAAAAGAAAAATGTATAATTTTGACCCATACAATGTATTGTTGGCTATTGCTGCAAATATAGCTGTGCTGCTTATGACTGCTTTTGTGCTCCAGGGTCAGATATATATCTGATAAATCTTCCTGAGAAACACTCTGAGAAACATCATACTGCCACCTACAGGAGACCAACACTTTCCTGAACATCATAAAATCATAAAAACAGCAGTCGCTGCTGGAATACATTATCACACCTGCGTGTCTTTAAACATCAGCTGACATTAACGACTCGTTTACTTCCATATCATGACGTACTTCAGATTCAAGCAGGATATTAAAGGCCTGATGTTCTCCATTATGAATTGATTAGACGGTGAGAGCGTCTCCGTTTTGGGATTTAGTGAGTTATTACATTCTGAAAAAGAAATTAAGAAGACAAAAATACTTCTAGAATAACATCACTGATGAATCATTCACAACAAGTCCAGGAGCGTGAATTAAGAGTCAACAGAGTCGCTTTTCATTTTATGTTGACGTAAATAAGAAGTCATTAG
>NC_081166.1:552500-572500 GCF_012432095.1 Onychostoma macrolepis | reverse complement strand
AATTTTTAATATTGTTGATTAAGACATAAGAGTTGATCAGATAATTTATAAAGCTTTTGATTAACAGTTATAATCCCAGACCACCATGAGCCAGCCTGACCTCATCAATCATCCACTCAAACACTCATCAGATGAACTCTAAACTAAACGAAGACTTATGGGACGTGTCAATCAAACTCATCCTGCTTTAAAACATTACAATACATTTGGAGAAATGATCTTTCACAGTCACTGACTCTCTCACTGTGGGATTGATTTCATGGGTTCTTCTGATCTGGACCATCGAGCAACCATTACAGTGTTTTTCAGCTGCTTCCACACAAACTCCTTCCTCGTCACACAGTTTCTGAAAGCTGTCACTCAAACAGCAGAAGCACACACCAAACCTACAAAACCAGACACTGATTCTCAGCCTTTGACTCAGTTTTCAATTTCCATAAAACACTTTTTGCAAAACACAACACACAGTTCTCTACGTAACACACACAAATCTGAACAGGAATTAATATTATGGCAAAGGTGTTTGCAAATGTTTGCTTTTGAGACGTGTTTGTGATCTTTTGAATGCAGTGCTTCATTTTGCAAGAGATGCGAGGCATTTTGCATTTTGTGTGCAATTCTTGGATTTGTGTGTGAAGTTTTGAAAATGTGTGCAAGCAGCTATAAAATCAAGCATTAAAATCCACTTTGCAACCTTAAAATAACGTTGTGACATGCACCCCAGCATGCAGGAATCTAAAGCACCTGTGAAAGGTCAGAGTTTACGAGCCATCGCATCAATAACGCTGAGATGTGTTGTTTTAGCTTCGCCTCCAGCAGAGCAGCGGTGGCTCAGACGAGGGTTTATCAGGCTCTGATGTGGAGCGTGTTAATCTCACAGGACGCCTCAATAACCACATCCGCTATTGTTTCACGGAGCTTCGCTCGGACCCTTATTTAGTCTCATCAAGGACAAGCTCTCCGTCTGATCTGGTGAAAGTCCAGCGGACGAGGCAGCGGTGAGGAAACGGCCAAATATGGACACAGAGAATCCTTGATTTGCTGTGACTGTGCTAATTTTACCGTCTCTGTGACTGGCGATACGGTTCACCAGAAGCCTCCAATCTGTTTATTATATGGAAGCCTGAAATGTGATCTGAAACGTTCATGTGTGTTTGATGGGAATGAGTTCACTTCAGCTTTTTACTTATTTGTCATTGTGATAAATGAAATATCTTCAGCTCATCGACTCCCGCTCTACTGTAAATCATTCATCTGTGTTAAAGTAAAGAATCAAATCTGTTCAGTCTTTCTTCTGGCTGATGTTGGAAGTGATGCACCTGTCTAAAGCCTCACCAAATAAAAACCCTGCAGCGTATTGTCTGAATGAAAGCCACTACTTGTTTCAGTATTTGAAGGTGTGCTCGTTACACATGTACACTTGATTATGCATAATTACATGCAAGTAACCCTAATCCTAACCCTAACCATATAGTAATAATATTACTCAGTACTTAAATGTAGAATTACACTGTAACCTTAAAATAAAGTGTAACCCTTGTTTCTTACTAATTTTGGCCGTTGATGCCAAATAATTGTGGAGCATGTCACACTTTCTCACTAAATATGATGCATTTGCTATTTGTGTGGTGAAGAAGTCTCGTATTCTCCGGTAATCACCAGAAAAACACCACAAACATGATTCCTGTCTGAATCTGAGCCAGATTACAACGGTTCCTTCAATTCTCAAACCATTTCACAAATACCAATGATTTTGATGATTATATTACGCCTAATTCTGATTTCCACCTTTTCTACTCCTTGAAACATTTTTTTAAAAAGTGCATTAAAGCACAGACATATATTGGCCTGGTTTCACAGACAGGGCTTAGACTAAGCAAGGACGAGGCAACAGTTCAATTAGGACATTTAAGTCATTTTTATAAACGTGCCTTAGAAAAAACATTACTGCTGTGCATTTTGAGACAAAATAAAGGCATATATTTTAAGATCAGTCAGAGCAAGTTTATTTCAGTTAAAACAGCTCAGATTTACACTTAAGCCTTGTCTGTGAAACCGGGAATAAAATGTTCATTGTTATTTAAAAAAATTATATTATTTTCATTTATAATATTTATAATAGAAATTTGTTATAAATGTTTTTGAACTCAGCATCATCAAATTAGGTCATATTTTGAATTATTTTTTGCAAACAAGTTGAGTATTTTGTTTTATTTTATGTTTAAGTTTCAGAGCCGTGTAGTCAACGGTAAATTATTGATGGTGAATTTTAAAGTAATAAGGATTACAGCAATAAAAGGTCTGACTGCATTCTGATGATGTATGGAATTTAAGATATTAGTGCTGTAGTATTTTCTTTAAAACTTTGAAGCAATATACTTTGTAGATAAATAAATTTGATAAAACATTCACATCAAGGGTCCAGGATTCACCCAAGTCCTGATATTTTTGTCTTTATTGCTTCGCTCAGAAGTTTGGTTTAGGTTTGAAGTCTCTGAGTCGTGTTGTGATGTAGATTTAAGTGCGTTTGAGTGGCAGCATGAATCCAGCCGTCAGAGGAACTCCTGCTGATGTCTGGGATTGTGCTGAGAAACACGGTGGAGAGCAGTATTCTGATTCTGTAATGGTCTGCTATTGTTGCATTGCTCATTTGCAGTGCATTTGTATTTTTGCTGTTTTGTAATTGTCTGTGCAATGCTTCTCTACATCTTAAAAACATTGAAGAGCTTCAGATGTTTGAATTTGATCTTCACGCTCTTTATTGCAGAAGAAGCGGAGCCGTGATTGACGTTTGATTGCTGTGCTCATTAGTGAAACAAGCTCATCAGTATTCATATTCCACATCAGATACACACACGCAGATAATATTCATGATTAGTCCAAACCCTAAAATCCCATCAGATCGACAAACGACTCATTTATGAGCAGTTCAAGAAGCACTGAACACCGACTGCAAAAACACTCACTTTATGAATTACATGCACTTATTAATATCCAAATGACACCATGCAGCATCTCACAAACGTCTGCTAAATAGACCCGCCTTAATGTTTCTAAATATAGAAATATCATGAGAAATCACAATGAGATCTCTTTAGTATTTCATTTGTTTCTCTAGGACAGTGAGATTACAGTTGTTTTCAGCTGCTTGCACACATTTTCAAAACTTTACACACAAATCCAAGAATTGCACACAAAATACAAAATGTCTCACATCTCTTGAAAAATGAAGCACTGCATTCAAAATATCACAAACACATCTCAAAAGCAAACATTTGCAAACACCTTTGCCATAATATTAATTCCTGTGTGTTACATAGAGACCTGTGTTGTGTTTTGCAGGTTTGGTGTGTGCTTCTGCTGTTTGAGTGACAGCTTTCAGAAACTGTGTGAAAAGGAAAGATTTTGTGTGTAAACAGTTGAAAAAAAAAACAGTAAATGGAGAATTTTGTCTCCTGCTTCTGAGAAAAACACCCTCCTTCAGAATAGATCTCAAGAATGTCTCAAAGTTGCTCAGATTTGACAAGATACCAAAGTCTGCTATTAAATGCCAGAGATCTCAATATGATCTCAAACATTTCTCATCATGTTATTTTAGTATCATCAATTATTTTAATATTGGTTATTTTAGTATATTTTACAGTATGTAGTATATTTTATGAATATTTTATTTAGTTCTAGTAATTTTGCTGTTTTCTTCAACTTTAATATTTTTATAAGACGACGAGAAATGATTCCATGCTACAAGCTGAAAAAAGTTGTAATTTTTTTATGGTTTCAGGTTTAATTTTAGTTTTAGTTCATTTTAGACTTGCTGCAGGACTACTGTTGATTTATTCAGGTGGGTTTTATTTCTCAGCATTTCCTAATAAAGAAACATCTGAGCAATAACGTCTACTGTGGGAACATGACCATATTTCAGTGATGATTGATAATCACTCATTATGAGGCTGAAAGCAGGTTGAGACGGAACGAATGATTGATCAGCTAACGAGCGGCTCACCTGCGGCTCAGACTGAGGTGTGCAGACGATGTCAGATTTTCATTATGTTTTAATTTGACAAACCATCTTCCTTCATTTTACAGGTTACAGGGTCGCAGGCTACATGATCAGAGGACAAAAAACCATAAAATCTATAAAAATTTCATGTAACTAATGATATTCTTCATTTCTACAATATATATGTGTATATGGTATATATACACACATGCACACACTCTCTCACACACACTCTCACTCGCGCTCTCTCTCTATCTCACACACACACACACACACACACACGTTTGTTTTTGTGAAAAGTGGGGACATTCCATAGGCGTAATGGCTTTTATACTGTACTTACTGTATGTGCTATTGTCCTACACCAACCCTACACCTAAACCTACCCCTTACAGGAGACTGTCTGCTATTTCAGATTTTCAATACACTCCATTCTGTGTGATTTATAAGCGTTTTGAAAAGTGGGGACATGGGTCAATGTCCTGAGATGCCACCTTCAGCTTGTAATACCTGACATACCCTCGTCATTATACACATCTATGTCCTGACTTTTCACAAAAACGCGCACACACACACACTCACTCTCTCTCACATACACACACACACACAGAAGACAAAATCATAAACAATCAAACATCCTAAAACGTTTATCATTTCTTGATGTCACTGGATGCTCATCAGACTGATTATGAATTATGAGTGGTTTGCATCAGTAGCACGTGATGTTTAATCACAGTCAGTGAGAAACGTCTCCGTTATCATTCTGAACCAGAGCTTTAATCCCATTCCCATCTCACCTGTGTGCCAAAGCACAGCTCTCAAAACCCTCCGAATGTCTAGCGATGCTGTAGATAACAGGACGATTAATGTATATTTCAAGAGCCGAGTAAACCTACTGAAAGACATGAGAATATTCACCGATTCTGTGCTTCTGCAGTTAAAGGACAAACGCTGACGGCAGACGCTGAGCTCACTATTATATGTGAATTACACGGAGCCCAGTGAATGTGACATGCATGATGGGATGATCTGAATGATTTCATGAGACCCAGCCGAGTCACCCATGAGCTTTAATCAGGAGATACGCTGAGAAAACACACGCCACAGACCTCATCCATAATCCATAATAACGCTTCCTCCAGTGAAAAAGTGTTCTGGTGTGAATCAGGAGAGAAATCTGCAGATCAAGCAGCGTTTACAAGACAAAACAGCTCTAAACACATATGTGTCTGGATTTTGATGAGAGACGACAGGAGATGCACTTTTTCACTGCAGGAAGAGTTATTATGGATTATGGACTCGTATTTCAGTTAAAAACGTCTTAATGATGGATTTGTTTCTTGATTGAGCAGATTTGCATCATTCTTCAAGGCTTTATTTCTCTGTCAGTGTCCGTCTCTCTGTGTCTGTCTCATGCCGGACCGACCGCGCTCCATTGGGCCAATTAAAAATGACAGATAGACAGACTGGTTAATTGTGGGTAATTTTGGGTCAGATGGATGACCAGACCATCCAGGAAAAGACTGCGGCTTTCTCCCTTCTATTACTCTCTGGTATTGATTTCTCCAACATGTTGGACTACAGAGTAGAAGATATGAAGTGAAATCGCTTGAGTTTGACGCGGAATCTAAAGAGATTCAGGAGTGAAAAGTGGAACTAGGGTCTAAATGTCTATAAACAACAGAAACTAATAGATGTGCTTCTATAGAGATACTTGTTAAAGGAAAAGTTCATTCTGTTATCCGTTAATCACCCATAGATACTGTAATGGTTCACTCATTTTTGTCGTTGTATCTTCACTGTAAAAAAGATTTTTCTAAGTTGTAAATAAAACAAAGATCACAAAAAGTACTTTTTAAAAGAAAATCCTATTTCAGTCTTTCTACTTCAAAATGTCAAGTTAAATTCATTACATGTACTTGCCAATATTTTGCAGTGTTATTGTAGTATCACTGACATACTATAATAATTTTCGTTAATAATTTAAATTACACTGTTAAAAAAAAATTCCGTAAAATTTACGGTAAAAAATTGGCAGCTGGTGTTTTTTTGGTTTTACGGTTTTAACTTAAATTTACAGTTAAATACCGTAATTTCATTAACTGATATAATGTTAATATAACCACCTATTGAAGTACTGACATCTGTTTTGTACCTTTGTAATACACTGATAACCACCAAATGCAGAAGGTGATGAGAAAGTCACATGATGAACCAAAGCCCATCACAAGCAGCTTTTAAATAATAACATATATAGAAGGTGCACAGTGCCATTCACACAAACACTAAACACCATCATGGTGAGACTCATGTCTTCAGGAGTGTCACTCATGTCATGTCTACCCTAATAAACATAACTGATAAGAAAAAACAAAGAAACAACGTAGTTATTTCAAAGAAAAAACATCAAATTCAAACAAAATTTGAAATGCAACGCAGAGAATTCTGGGAATGTCAATTTACGGTTTTTCCCTGTAAATTTTACATTCTTTTTCACTTCCAAAAACTGTATTTCACTGTAAAATTGTCTGAAATGTCTATTACAGTTTTTCACCGGATATATTAGGGGAGCTTACCGTTAACCATTTAACAGGTTTTTACCGTAGCTAAAAACCTTAAAATCACAGTCATTTTTTACAGTGTAGTGTTGAATTGTTTTTCTATTTTCTGTTCTTGCCTTAATTTTAAAGTTTTAGTAATTTTTTTTAATAGAAATAAGAAATGTTGCCTTGGCAACTAGCTGAAATAAAACATGTTTTAAATAATTTATTTTATTTAGTTAACATTTGTTTTCATTTAAGCAACATTTTTTAACGGTTGTAAAATTAGTTAACTATACTCCCGATTCTTTGCAATTATTTATTAAATTTACTATTCAAAGTACAAATTGTTTCTACACCAGCTTTTGATCTTTGAAAATTCTGTTTGTTTTCCAGTGATAAATCTGTAATTACACGAGGACGATTAAACAGAATATTTGGATGAATATTAGTGTGTAAATTTGCAGCGTAAACAGAAAACGGATGCTGAGGAGAAGATCAGAGTCTTTAATGAGCAAACGCAGATCTCCAGCAAACCTCTGAGATCATCTCAACATTGAAGCTCTAATAGAGATCATCACATATTGTTATCATGAATATATTTCATATTAGGCAGTAAAGTCTGTTCAATAATGCAGTGGATAAATCCTGCAGGAATATTCTGAATCCACTCCAGACTCTCACCTCTCTGCGTTTGGACGAGATCAGTCTGACATCTTCAGCTTTTCATTGCATGATAGATGAATGATGAGAGCGTAATGAGTGAATGAAGATCTGACATCAGCTATTACTCGGCAGAGAAGCATCAACAACAACAAAAGCAGCATAAAGAAAGTGTTCTTCAGCAGCCCAAATATGAGCTTAACCACATGAAAGCTCAGGTCAGGTTTAATTATCATTTGAAGTAAGTGA
The DNA here is from genome assembly GCF_012432095.1 of Onychostoma macrolepis. NCBI lineage: Eukaryota > Metazoa > Chordata > Actinopteri > Cypriniformes > Cyprinidae > Onychostoma > Onychostoma macrolepis. Next base: position 565,048 of record NC_081166.1, on the reverse strand, counting down.
ATAATAAGAGCAAGGCACAAACACTCATATACTGCTTAATGTTCCTGAACAACAGTATGTGAAACAGTAATGATTATGCATTCAAAATAAAAACGGTCTCTTCCTGAGTTATGAGCTACTCAATGTATAAATGATTAAAGTATTTATAATGTAAAGTAGAGCAAGCAGATGTTTTGATAAAACAGCTACAGTAACTAACAAAACGGAGGCTATTAACAGGTCAGAATCTTTATAATCTACTTTTACAATCACAGCAGTGTCTGGTGCAAAAACATCACTGCATACACTATTAAAACTAAAATATTTTATTTATTCTGAATCTTAGATGAAAACATTGTAACAATAGCATTTAATTAACATTACAGTGACTAGCATCCAGATAAACTTATTACAAAACTACTAAAATGTCACAAGGACTACTGTTATTTTAGTATCACTGAGACACTGTTATAGTGTTTTTTATATTTCTTTTTTTTTTTTTTACATTTTCTGTTTACATTTGAATGATTTTTATTTTAAAAAACATTTTTATTTTAGTTATTTTATCAAGTTAAACTAAATGAAATGCTGCCTTTTAAATTAGCTGTAATAAAATAAGTACTGTATTTTTTTGCTATATTTTATTACAAGTAACAACTTTTTTGTGGTTTTAGTTTTAGATAACTTTTATAACCCTGACTTCCGCTGAGTCTTGAATCAGCACGAACTGTCAGAAAAACCGATTCACTGAACTAAGCGTGATTCTCCGCAGTGACCGTGTTCAGTTCATCCATCACTACTTTTCTTTAGTTAGTGTGCACAGCTCTGTGTCCTTGAGCGAGACTCGACCTCTGTGCTCCAGCAGCCTCTGAGCGGGAGGTCAAAGGTCAGCGCCGGTCAGTCTCTGATCACTGCAGTGTCAGTAATTACAGTCCCATCACCCTCACTGCCTGTCTCACACCACAGACGGAGAGAGAGAGAGATGCAGTCAGTCGGGGTCAGACCTCACACACACACACACACACACACACACACACGCACGCACACACAGTGTCCTTCATCAGAGGATGTTTTTCTCAGTGTTCTTACTCTCTTTCTGGTGAGTCCTGATGGAAAACACAGGATAAAAACAAAAGGTGTTACATCATGACAAAATCTTAATGGTCCTAAAACAATCTTAATGTTTTGGTCTATGCAAAATATAATTTATTTTGGTCTTGTTTTTAAGGTGAAATATGAGCTTGACCTGTGTGGCCTGTTCTCTCCAAATGAACTGATGAGGAAAAACAAGCGTTTACAGACTGAAGCTGTTTCTGATGATGGAGTCTGACATCAAGTGCTTGATCACTCTCTCACACACACACACACACACACACACACTTCTGTGAGATACATCTGATGTGGATCAGAAACAGATAAGCTCAACAAATGAACATTGAATCACTTCACTCGCTCAAATGATTCACTCCAAGCGTCTCATTTGTAGTTGATTAGAGATTCATTAACAGATTTAGTTACAGCATGTCATTAATACGCATCCCGTGACTGATGTCTGTTTATAATCAATGATCCAGCATTTACAGCTGAAGAATCACTAAAGGCAGCGTTTGTCCAGAGCTATGAATGAATGCAGAGATCACCTGATGAAAACACTTACTGGGGCTTTTTTCGATTGCTGTCCATTTAATATATTGTTTAGCATAAACAACTGAAAGAAAATGTGGAAGGAAGCTCTGAAGGAAGCTTAGAGCGGTTTAATGCTGACGGCGCTGGTTTGTGTCACTGAAGATAGCTGCCTGAATTCCAGATACTCGTGAAAATACATGTTAATGACAGTAATATTTCAACCGCACAAACAATCATCTGTACAGCATCAGTGAGATCCGGTTCCTGAGCGGCGCTGGAGAGAATCACACACAGATGAACGAATCTTCACACCGGCACAAACTCCTGAAGACACACTGCACATAATGCTGCTGAGATACATGCCAAGATACTAAATCATTACCAGATTTAAATCTGATGATGTTTAGATGGTTGTCAGAGGTTCTTCACAGATTACCATCGTATCATATTGCACTGATGCTCATTCTGCAGTGATAGCAAACGGTTCACACACTCGACCTGACTAACCCGTGACATTCTGTCTAATCAGCCCTGCATCGTTAATGCAGTTAGAATAATTAAGTGCTAATTACTTTGACTTCAATCTGCATTTGATGGCAGTGACTTCTGAACCCACTTATGAGGCTCTGCTGAGTTAAAACCAACCCTAACACTGCAACTAACCAACACAACTAACCTATGACACCCCACAGAGAGACAGACAGACAGATGTTATATATAATGCATTATCAATGATAACAGTGTAAAGTGAGTATATGTCAGACTGACAGCTGGACACGTTTAAACAGCTAAAGACAGAGACAGACATGTTCGTTTTTGTGAAAAGTGGGGACTCTCCATAGGTGTAATGGTTTTATACTGTACTTACTGTATGTGCTATTGTCCTACACCAACCCTACACCTAAACCTACCCCTTACAGGAGACTGTCTGCTGTTTCAACTTCTCAAAAAACCTCCATTCTGTGTGATTTATAAGCGTTTTGAAAAGTGGGGACATGGAGTAATGTCCTGAAAAGTCACCTTCTGCTTGTAATACCTGTCATACCCTCATCATTATACAAATCCATGTTCTGATTTGTCACAAAACGCCGCACACACACACACACACACACACACACACAGAGACAGCTGGAGTGAGATAAGGATGTTCTGTTATCGGTTCAGCTCCTCATGAAAGCGGCTGATGGGAGCAGAACAGAAACATTCAAACGGATTTAAACCTGCAGAAAGATGCACCGGACGCTCGCTCAAAGGGACTTTCATCCTTTAATCAAGTGCACAATCAAACCAATCATGTGCTTCAGAGCACCGCTCCTCACCGAGTCTCTTCACACGCCAGAGAAACACTTCACCTGTCTGAAAGAAATCCAGCAGATACACAGACAGCAGGAGGACGGGTCAACCGCTTAAATATGATCTAGCACTGATAATGTCATTATTAAGTGAATGAAGGCTAATGAAGGTCCAGAGCTGCAAAGGTCAAAGGTCAACCGTCTGCAGTTCCTGCCCTAAATTAAGCATCAGGATCAGGCAACCCATTCCTGAGCTCCAATCATCACATCTGAATTCAGACAATTACAGATGTTCAGAAGAGCGATGAAAGCATCTGCTTCCATACGAACCTGCAGAACAGATATGAATCATTGCAGAATATTCTAAGAGAAGACCGGACCCTCTCTTGGCTGCATTCAGGTTCATTTCACACTCCGAGTGACACGTGATGATCTTCTGCAGTTAGCTGGAGGACAGGAAAATTAATAGTTTTTTACATCTTGAATATAAAGCGATTTCTCACGCTGTCAGCCACGTCTGGACTTTGCATTCAGATAAAACGCCTTCATTATGTTTCTTTGAAGTGCCGCAGCGCAGGTGAGAATCTCTCAATTATCAGCTACAGTCGCTCTGAACATGAACGTGTGATTTACAGCCAGAGTCTTCACAGGACATTCAAAACTAATCCAGCAGGAGCTTTCTTCCCCCGGATCATCCAGCGAGCTGATTGCGTTCACAAACAGTCGCTCTTCGGAATCAGATGGGCTCTTTGTTTGGACTCACTCCCAGTTCAGAGGATAAACAGAGTTTTTCACATTTATCCACAATCGCTCGAGACAGTGACGCCTGCTTTGAAAGCCAACATTTTAAAGGGCTCATTTTTTCATGGAAAACAGGACTTCTCCTGTGCTTTTGAAATACTCTGAGCGCCGTAATCATGTGGAAGTCTCGTAGTGTTCGATTGTGAATCGCATACCTTTTTCTTCAAAGCTCAGAGCGCTGTAGATTTCACAGCCAGCAGCTGAACTGAGTAACAGCCTGAGTAATAAAAGAAACATTTACATGCAGCCTTAACTCTCATAATGCAATCGGTCTGTTTTGACCCAGAAGAGACGCAGATAAGAGGACAAGAAGAGCACAGATGTTAGTAAAGGAACAAAACTTTGCAAATGCTTTAGGACCCTCAAAATGCACATAATTTATTTATTTTTAGATAAACTTATCTATGAAGTTTTATTAGTGTCAAAAACATTTCCGCATATCTCACACACTTTTGGGACTGAATTTTGTTTAACATGAACATGTACACCTATTGATGAAACATTGCTGCACGAAAAACCAATCAGTTTTATTTATGTTTTTTAAATTAGAAATACATATGTAGGTTTCATAAGTTTGGACTGTTTTTGAATAATCATGAGTTACTAATTCAAAGTACTTTAATTAAATTACATTCATTCCAATGAGATCAACACTACTAATTCTCAGATTCAACAACTGTGCTTTTTTTCTTTTGGTGTGGTTAATTTGTAACTTGACATCTCAAATTATTTCTCCATTTTTTAATTAATAAAAAAAGGGTTAAATGCAGTAAAAACACAAGCAATAACTTTTCATTAATGAGAAGTTGCCGATACAATAATGACTATTTTATACAACCCGAATTCCAGACATGTTGGGACGTTTTTTTTAAATTTGAATAAAATGAAAAGACTTTCAAATCACATGAGCCAATATTTTATTCACAACAGAACATAAAAGTTTAAACTGAGATTTTACAATTTTATGCACAAAATGAGCTCATTTCAAAGTTGATGCCTGCTACAGGTCTCAGAATAGTTGGGACGGGGCATGTTTACCGTGGTGTAGCACCTCCTCTTCTTTACAAAACAGTTTGAAGATGTCTGGGCATCGAGGTTATGAGTTTCTGGAGTTGTGGTGTTGGAATTTGGTCCCATTCTTGCCTGATATAGGTTTCCAGCTGTTGAAGAGTTCGTGGTCGTCTTTGACGTATTTTCCGTTTAATGATGTGCCAAATGTTGTCTATAGGTGAAAGATCTGGACTGCAGGCCAATTCAGCAGCCGGACTCTTCTACTACGAAGCCATGCTGTTGTAATAGCTGCAGTATGTGGTTTTGCATTGTCCTGCTGAAATACACGTCATCTGGAGGGGAGCATATGTTGCTCTAAAACCTTTATATACCTTTCAGCATTCACAGTGCCTTCCAAAACATGCAAGCTGCCCATACCGTATGCACTTATGCACCCCACACCATCAGAGATGCTGGCTTTTGAACTGAACGCTGATGACACGCTGGAAGATCTCCCTCCTCTTCAGCTCAGAGGACACGGCGTCCGTGATTTACAACAAGAATGTCAAATTTGGACTCGTCTGACCATAGAACACTTGTCCACTTTGAAACAGTCCATTTTAAACGAGCCTTGGGCCACAGGACACGACGGCGCTTCTGGACCATGTTCACATATGGCTTCCTTTTTGCATGATAGAGCTTTAGTTGGCATCTGCAGATGGCACGGCGGATTGTGTTCACCGACAGTTGTTTCTGGAAGTATTCCTGGGCCCATTTAGTAATGACAATGACAGAATCATGCCGATGAGTGATGCAGTGTCGTCTGAGGCCCGAAGACCTCGGGCATCCAACAAAGGTCTTCGGCCTTGTCCCTTACGCACAGATTTCTCCAGTTTCTATAAAACTTTTGATGATGTTATGTGCTGTAGATGATGAGATTTGCAAAGCCTTTGCAATTTGACGTTGAGGAACATTGTTTTTAAAGTATTCCACAGTCTTTTTATGCACTATTTCACAGATCGGAGAGCCTCTGCCCATCTTTACTTCTGAGAGACTCAGCCTCTCTAAGACATCCCTTTTATGTTACAGACCTGATGTCAATTAACTTAATTAGTTGCTAGATGTTCTCCCAGCTGAATGTTTTCAAAATTTCTTGCTTTTTCAGCCCTTTGTTGCCCTCGTGCCAACTTTTTTGAGACCTGTAGCAGGCATCAAATTTGAAATGAGCTCATTTAGTGGATAAAAGTGCAAAATTTCTCTGTTTAAACATTTGTTATGTTATCTACGTTCTATTGTGAATAAAATATTGGCTCATGTGATTTGAAAGTCTTTTAGTTTTCATTTTATTCAAATTTAAAAAAACGTCCCAACATTCCGGAATTCGGGTTGTAGAATAACAAACCTATGTGTCCAAACAGACCCAGAATATGAAATTAGTTCAGAGTTTGAATGCATTATGAGGGTTAAATCTGTTTGTGCATCATGGATGAGGCCAAGACACTTTAAATCATCTGACAACCATGAGTTAACTAACTGAAGTTGGTCAAATAGAGCTTTTTACCTTCATGTTTTGGCCAAAGATGAATCTTCATCGCACACTTTCACCAACCCAAATTGCAAATTGTAAAAGGTTTATGAAATAACCCATTATATCCATGCACTTTCATTCAGACAGCATCATTCAGCCGCGTCTGCAGGAGCAAATCACCTGAAGAATGAGGTTTCTGTCACTGTAAGCACATCCTCACCTACAAGCATCAATAAATAATCACTTTATTTGTCAAAATCATGCAAGTCTTTGAGTTCCCTTTACAGATCACACACAGTTATATGCGCACAACTCTACACGGTACACTAAAGTCTGACAGGTTATTTTCTGATGAGGTTTTTTTTGTTATCAAAATTCTTTACATGAGTAAAATTTCTCTCACATAGTTGCGGCTGGTTTTTTTTTTTAGCCCATTTGTTGTTATTGCAATGATTCACATTGTTTCGTATAGAACAAATAAGAAAAGCATCTGGTCTTCGTCATGGCTATGAAAGAAAGTGCAGTGGTTTCCTGAAGGATGGGAAATGTCTCGGTCTTTCATAAGTCTGTGTGTGACGTGTTTCTGCAGTTATTAAGCGTGAGTTGAGCTCCTGCGGGGAAACGCTGATGTTTGGCCCTCCGTCGCCGTAGGGTGCATCATGTAGGGTGTAGGGCGGACTCCCTGAATGGGTATTGCTTCTGCGTCAAACTAAATGTAGTGCGAATGCGTTTTTCTCCAGTAGTGGACGTTTTCTTGGCGAACGACGGAGGAAAGTCTGTGATATACCGCGACAGGACAGAGACAGCTTAAATATTCTTAAACCTATAAAACTGCGCGTGATATAGATCAGCTTGCGTCTTTACGTTTCAAATGTTTTCCTTAAACTTGCATAATAAACATGCAATGAAAGATTTTTTGGACTATATAAAGAGTAACTCTGCTGTTGCATGGGTGCATTACCAAAAGAATGGAAAACAAAGCAAGAAACGGATCAGCAGAGGAGAAGATTGGAGTCCTGAGGGGTTCCAGCGCTCGCTCCGGCTCATCTTCATCTTGCATAAGGCACCGGATCCCCGTCTAAAGAAGCGTGCAGCGTTCGCTCGTGACGTGCTGCTCCCCTCCTCCTAATCAGTCTGTGAGTTCATTGATGAAATGAAGAAGCGTCGGATGGCAGGAAAGTGTGGCTTCATATGTTCACTGCATGTCAAAAGCGTTCCAGCTGATACAATCGCCACTGTAAGAGCCATCTGTGTGTGTGTGTTTTAATTGAGCTGGTCCTCATATTGTTTCCGGAAACAGTCGCCAGCGGGGAAGAATTCCCAGCATCGTTCCTGGTACATTTTCCAAACATACGACTCCTGAAAGACAAACAAGGATGTGTGTTGAACAGTAGCTACATGATGAACATTTACCTGAAACAGAACCATCAACACATGAGAACTAATGAGAGATGGGAAATACCTGGCCTGTGTGCTCTGTTTCATCCTTGTTGATGAGATACATGAAGAAAAATCTGCAAAGACACACACACACACATATTACACAAGCATATTACACTGTAATCAGATTACTTGTTTCAAGTAACTAGTAAAGTAATGCATTACTTTTTCATTTACAGGAAAATATAAGTTACTTTTTCAAATAATTAACTCCAGTTCCTGTGTTTCTCATGTATTGACTGACAATGTGAACAGTGAACATGTGTGTGAACATGATCTTACTGTAGTTCTAGACTAAATATGAGCATGTATTTACTCATCTCACCTGCACAAAAACACATTCAGTGTTCCTCAAAATCAATAAAAACAACAACAACAACAAAATAGTGGAGACTGCAACTACAACAACTGGCTGCATTGACAAGCGCTTGTGATCGAGAGGGTATGGATAGCTTTGGTTTAAAAAAAAGTTCAAAAATATTTGTAATTGGTCATAATTTATGGGGTAAAATAGATCTGACACTGGACATGGATGAAGCTTTCTAGAGTGCAGGTGTTGACCGCCCACGTTCGCGCACACTGTCAAATGGAGTATATTTTGAAAGGCGCGCACACACACAGACACACTAGCATTCATGTACAAAAACAAAATATACTTTGGGCTTTATTAGTAAAAATGACTTTAGATAAACACAACTTTAGCGTCTACATTTGCCAGAAACAGAACTTTTTTAAATATAAAAAAATAAGAAAGCCCAGGCCAATTTTAAAAAGTAATGCAAAAGTAACAAAAAAATAACAATGCATTACGCTGCATAAAAGTAACTAAGTAACACAAGTAGTTACTTTTTTAGGGAATATGCAATATTGAAATGGATTACTTTTAAAAGTAAATTTTCCCCAACACTGGCAGTGGCCAATCACTGTCTGCTCTCTCAATGACTGCTGTTTATTTGAATTTTAAGACAAATATGATTTTGTGAACAGTAGGTTCTTCATGTGACCAGATTTCATGACCTTTCACTGGAAGCGATGGCTTTCCATTGTTAAATGATCAGGCTTACATTTTGTCAGGAGACTACAGGAAGCACTGCACGTTTTAAAATCAAGACACGGTGCGGGTGTTTTTATATCACTGTATTTCTGAAGGAAACCGACTGTCTTCAGAAAATTTTGGATGTCATTTTCATTTCATCTTGCATGTAATGTCGTTTGGGAGCAGAGGGCTGCTCTGTGTACAGCGTTACCGGGGAAACGCTCTAAAAGCGCCTCCTGCTGGCAGAGAATGAATCTGCATATATGCTGCCACAAATAGAGTCCAAGTCTGTGGGAAACACTGTGCATCTAAAATGTAAAAACATACAATCTACTACACTTTCCCGCAGCGTTGCAATTTATGTTCTTTTAAATTAGCTACGAGGTCATGCTGTGACGTATCGATCTGCCGTTGGTGTCACGAAGCTTGAACTTTGTAAAGAAGCGAAATGCGAAAACCTTTCGCACAGGCTTGCGTTTCTGGTCTGACGCATTCACATGCGTATGAATGGAAGTCAATGGAACGAAAAGTGCAGTGTGACCATGATCTTTTGTTGACAACATTTATAAATGATTCTCATTATGATTTTGTGAAGACAGCTGGTGTGTGCTGCTCTAACATTCTGATTTAAATCATGTATTGTTGTTAACCTCTGTTTACTTGCCAAAGGCAGCTCGTCTGGACGTCGTATTGATCGTGTATCTCATCTATTTGTTTGTCTTCGACTCTGCGCAGGCAAATCACTTGAGGACAGAATCATTAACACTTCCTGCGATTAAGGCTGCATGTGTGAACAGTGACGGATCAGCAGGACTCACAGATAGTTGGCCAGGTTGTGTTCCTGCAGCGTGTGCGTCTCAAAGCCGTGAGGAACCGTGTCGAAGTAGTCGTTTCCAATCCCACAGATGAAGCACTTTGTCTGCCGGAGGAAAAACACGCGTGTTTAATCTAACACACACACACACACACACACACACACACAAGGCAGACTTCACATCAAGAGTTGAGTGTGTGTCTCACCTCCATGTCCTCCTTCACCTGTTCTTGCTGGTCTCTCAGCTCACCGAACGCATCGATGATCAGACCTAAAACACACACACACACACACACACGTTTGTTTTTGTGAATTGTGGGGACTCTCCATAGGCGTAATGGTTTTTCTACTGTACAAACCGTATTTTTTATTGTCCTACACCAACCCTACACCTAAACCTACCCCTTACAGGAAACTTTCTGCATTTTTACTTTCTCAAAAAAACTCATTCTGTATGATTTATATGCCTTTTGAATTACGGGGACATAGGCAGTGTCCTCATAAACCACCTTCACGTTGTAGTACCCATGTTATTATACAGAATTGTGTCCTCATAAACCATATACACCAGTTCACACACACACACACACACACACACACACACACACAGACAGATACACACCCTGAATGATGGCCAGGAGGATGACGATGACGAAGAAGAAGAAGGTGATGTCAAAGATGATGCGGTAGATCTCGTACTCGTCACCGGCCGGATCTTCGATCTGATCACCGATGCCGCCGCCAGCACGAACGCCAACATACATGTGGAACATATAGCACTGCGCACACACAGAATAATATTACAGTTAACATAAGCATTTGGAAATTTACAAAACCAGACTGTTCTGACTGTAAAATCAAGTCATTTTATTTCTATATCGCTTTACAGACTGATTCACAGTAATAAACAGGAAAATAACAGTGTAAATGATGCAAAATTCATCAATGATCTGTGAGAATCAGGAGAGATTCAACGCAGCAGATGAACATCGAGTGTGTGACATCATCAGTCACCGTGGTTACAGTGATTTTACCATGTTTAACAGGGTTTCTGCAGTGTTATTTTAGTATCATTAAGGTACTATTGTAGTTTTTACTAATACAGTCAAACCAAAAACAGACAGCAGATATAATTTTTGATATTTTTTTACTAGAGGGTGCAGGACATTATAGTTCATTTATGTAAGTGAGGATAGCAAAATAAAGTAAACTGTGACATATTATACCCAAAAATCCTTCATACAGTGGACTACCAGTAATATTGATAAAAATTTGAGACCAAAAATGATTCAGACACTTTGAGCTGAATATGTTTTGCTGAAGTGTTTTTCTTTAATTGCTAATGCGACCTTTTCACACACAGACTGAACAAAATGAAGCATTGCTTGGTAATTAGTTGAGCTAAATTGGTATTATCTAATTGTGTTCTTAAATTTAACAGCTGACAGCTATTCAGCCCAATTCATTACATACCTTTCTATCAAAGTTATCTGACATTATCAAGATGAATTTGTTTTGACACAGTTTAACTCTGAGTTCTTCTCATATTTTATTACCACTTTCTAAACTACAGCGAATAAACTGTGATATAATGTGAGAAATGTTGAAGGTGTCTGAATACATTTTGTGTTTATTTTTATAAGTGTATGTGTTTTTGTAATTTTTATTAGTTTTTATTTTATGCAACTATATAATACTGTTATATAGTTACATAAAATACTCATTATTCATTTTTATTTCAGTTTTAGTTTTACTTATTTTAGTACATTAATTTAAACAAAATGGGAAATGTTGCCTTGGCAATTAGCTGAAATAAAATTTATTTCAGTTAATGTTTATTTCAGTAACAGAAATGTTTTTATAATGGTTTTAGTTAACGATAATAACCCTGCATTTCAGATACGTGAAGTCATGTAAAAAATGCTAAAATCACTGTGACACACGATATCCAGTGACTTATTGCTTTAATTAAACACTTAATGTCTGTGGAAACACACACACACACACACACAACACCGATCTGTGGATCTGTGCAGCTGGTAGTATTTGGATGTCACTGTCTCTGACAAACGCTTCTCTTTCACTCAAACTGTCTTCCCTTATTAGGAGCAGAGACAGAGAGACAGACAGGAGCAGAACTGACAGGAAGACAAAAACAGGAAGGAAAAATAGAGAAATGGAATTGCACGGGTGGCTGCTTCCCAGCGGATTAAAGCTCACACACACACACACACACACACTCACACTCGTGTCCTTATATAGCTCTCGGCACGTGTCCATCAAACACCTCGCTGAGCATCATAAACCTGATTCTTCATCACACTGGGAAACTCTTCCTCATCCTCATCACATTCCTACATGCAACAGCAAAGCAGATGTGCTGCAGACGACAAAACTTTCTATGAAAAAAAAAAATCCCCACATTTTGGGAAATAATCATTATATTTCAAGAGTTTTGTTTTAATTTTAATGATAATATTATAATGATAATAATGAAGTATTTAACAATAATAGCAATTTTTAGTTTCGTTTTACTTGAAAACTATAACAACCATAGTAGTTATTATTATAACATTTTATGTAACAAAGAAAGTTATGAAGAATATAAGGGTGAGTAAATCATGAAATCTGTCATGAAACACACGTTCCTGTGAATCTGATGAATAACACCATCCTCTCTCTCTGGGTTTGTTTAGTTCGTTAATTAGTCTGTTGTTCTAGTCGACTGCTCCGGTCGTTAATGCGCTACAGTCCTAATGACCGTCCGGTCGTTCGCGCTTAGCAACAGCACTAATGTCACAAATGAGCGACAGCAGTGATTGTTCTCATCTGAAGCACACATTAAACCACACGCAAGAATTAAACGCAGTGCAGGAAAACACATCAGGCGCTAAATATCAGAGGTCAGAGGTCAAGTGTCCAGGTCAGTGTGCTCTGATCTCATCAGGAGTAATGTGAGATCTAATGACGACCACAGCAGTGGAGAGGAGAACGTCTCAGATACGTCTCATTTTCACGTGTACTTCAGGGGCCAGATTTACT